>NW_026596152.1:2257690-2271140 GCF_907164565.1 Psammomys obesus
GGGGCCACCCCGCCCGGCCCTCTCTCCGCGCCGCGCCCCTCGCAGTCCCTGTCTCCGTCCGCTCGCTATTTTCACACCTCCCGGTGCCCCGGCCGGGGCTCCCGATTCAGCGCTTAGTAATTAATTTGGCGTTTCAGAATGGTCAGCGGGCTGGATAATGGGCGCATTCATGCCGCGGGCTAATCTGAACAGAGGTGGGAAGAAAGGCTTTCACAGACAGAAAATGCCATTCGCCGGGCGCTCAAAGGGGCTGTCACTCCCCGAATCAACCGCCGCCGCGCCCGCCGGCTCCTCTGCCCATTTCCATACGGCCCGGCCCGCGCCCCGGCCCCGCCGTCCTCCGCCCGCGCGCCCAGCGGTCACTCGCCCCGGGCCTTCGACGGGAATTTCTGGCTGGAGCTGGATCCAAGGCCCAGGCCCAGGCGGCCCCGGGACACAGGCTGCTGGGGTTAAGGGCACCGGTGTGTGCGTGCGTGCGTGTGTGTGTCGTGCGTGCGTGTGTGTGTCGTGCGTGTGTGTGTGTGTGTGTGTGTGTGTAAGGGGTGGGGGACAAAGAACCAGATTAGAGAAAGCAAGCGCCGAGCGAGAAGCAGGCTCCGCTGATTTAACCCAGGGTGTCAAACCCGGGCCCTAGGATCACCGGTTCGCAAACGCATCGTGGGTGCCCGAGGTCACCGCGCAAGATCCTACGTGTCCTAAATCGCGGGTGGAATGAAACAGGGCCGGGCTGGCGCAGCCCCCACCAGAGCCAGCTTCTATTTGGGGTTCTTCTCCATAGAGTGTCCTTCCCGGGGGGGGGGGGGGCAGGAATTCACGTGGACTTGAGCCTGGGCTATAGGGTCTTCTCGGAGGCGCGTGGGCGGCTCTTTCCTTAAAAGACTTCTTAACTCAGAACAGCATCCCACATTGACCCCCTAAGGGCCTATTGGTCGGACTGTGGGAGCGTTTTGCCGGTTCCCGCGCTCCAGCCACAGCCCTCCACAGCAAGGCTCTGGAGAGTGGGCGGGCTTCACCCCACGCAGAGAGACGCTCCCGGGACGTGACTTTCCCGAAGACGGGGCTCGTGTCCACCTGGCCGGGGAGATCTGGCCCTGAGTTGTTGGCTCCTTCTCAGGCTGGCCTGCAGAGAGAGGGCTGCGAGGAAGGGGCGGTTCTGGAAAGGCCAGGGTGTGCCCGCGAGACGGAATTCCATGCCACTCACCAACTCCTGACTGGAAGTCACTCCTCCCTTCTGAGGCTCAGTTTCCTCGTTTGCAAAACAAGGGTGAAATGAGATCACATTTGGCCCCAAGTGCCTGAGGCTCCGGGTAGAAGGATCCCACACACTGTGAAGGATCACACCTCCAGCCACCAGCCTGGGCGAGCACACACCCCTGGCATCTTTCCAAGTCTTCACCAACACCTCCCCGGAGTGTTAGCAACCCCGCGTTTTCCCTCAGGATGGCTCCACCCACTGCTTGCTGCAACAGGGTACTGGACTCCAACTCTTCCAGAAACTGCTTTCTGGGTGTCTCTAAGTGTGGGAGAGGGCACGGTCAGAACGCTACGACCCTGTGTGTATGGTTTTTTACACTTTTATTTATTTTACTCCGTGTGCTCTCCACACCCACGACACAGCGCTCGAGGAGGGTAGACTCGTGGACGTAGTTTCTCACCACCTGTGGGTCCTGGGAATCGAACTTAGGTCATCCGGCTTGGCCACAGTGTTTCTATCCACTGAGCCATCTCACTGGCCCATTTTAAATGAACTTCCCAAAACGTTGGTACCATATTAAAGTAGTGTAGCCCACACTGGGCGCTTCCCAGAAGACACCTCTCTCCCAGGCTCACAAACTCTGATTGTTCTTCCTGCTCTTACTGGATCAACAGAAACAGACCTACTGTCATAAATGGAGCCTGTTTCTAGAAACTACTGTCAGGTCCCAAGAATTTGCAGCCAATCAGAACAGCAGTTGATGATCTGAGCTTCCAGGGAGAGGAGGACAGGCCTTAAGAGGGCCAGAGGCTGACTGGACACTGAGTCCCCCAAACAGGCATGCTTCCATAGCTGGACCTAACCTTGCGCGCTGCCAGCATTGCACAGACAGTACAGTGGTGTTCAGAGGTTCCCAGAGCAAGAGAAACCTGTCCATTGCAGGGACAGAGCAGCCAGCCACAGTGGGAGCTGCGCCAGCAATAACCCAGGTGTGAGCTATGGCCTAGAAAACAGCACCTGACCTTTCACCACACTAGAGAGACACAAGTCCAGAAAGACACAACATAGGAGAGAGTGTGAAGTGGCAGAAAGGAGTGAAGACAATGGGGGGGGGCGTTAGAAGCAGAGAGGGGCCAGGAAAGGGACAGGTCCCTGTTTATGTAAGACATTTGTAGCTGCGGATTGTAAAACCGGGCAGGGTCCTCAGGAGTAATTCATAGTGTTTGGACAAGACAAACATTGTTCTGCTTTAAACAAACCTCCAGAAAGGTCAGCTTGGTTCATCCCTTTGCTGTGAGTTGCTGAGACTATCCAGATGATGAGAAAATCAGGTCTTAGGGGAGGCCAGGCAGCAGGCAGTGGCCTCCTGAGCCCTTGGTATGCGGGGTGAGACTGCCCAGTACAAGAAAGGGGCCTTGGCTCCTGGTGGAAACGCCTGGGTCCTACTCCGAAGCTGGGGGGGGGGGGGGGCGGGGGAGGGCAGGGGAGGGCGGGGCATTGGACACATCTGTGCACATCACGGGTGATGAGATTGCCAAGGACCATCCAAGTGCTAGGGCAAAGCCAAGACTTGGCACGTGAGTGAGGAACTGATGGAAAAAAAGTTCCTAGAGAAGGAACTGAGTTGGACCCAATAAACTCAGCCCCAGGTGTGCTACTGGACACCAAGAAATTCATGTTGCAGAGCATAGACATCCTAGCTGGGCTCTTGTCCGTTCAGTTAGCCATAGGGCTGTTTGTTTTGTTTTGCCTGCTCTGCAAAGCTCTGTGCTAGGTGATGAGGATACAGTATTGCGCGGCCATTCTTGGGGCCTACAGCCCATTCATGGTTTCCAACTCCCTCTTCTCCAATAGAGTTTCACAGCCCGGTTTTCTATCACCACTATGGCCTTCTAAGCATCCGGGACTCTCAACACTGTGCAAAGTGCTCCAAAGGGATTAGCTGATCTTATGGCTGGTGGTTGTGACTGCATGGCTTCACCAGTTACCAGCTTGAAGAGGACATTTTTATTATTTAACCATGTAGGCTCACTGTCTTATTAATTAATAATAATTAATGGATAATGTTGTCCAGTATTTCTGTGATGTCTGCTTTTTCCCAGTACGTGCTCTCCACCCGTCCAGGGCAGTTGATCCCTCTCAAGAGAGCGGCCCCCTTGTGGATGGCAGCAGTGCTCGGATAACTGGTTCTTCGTGAATTAAAATTGGTTAGTGCTGTTGACACTTCCAGATCTCTTGACTATGATTTTGCTTTGTAGGGGTAGGGGTCAAACGCAGTGCCTTGGGCTTGCTAGGTGTCTCAGATACTTCTGTTGCTGTGACAGATACCTGGCAAGAAATAAAGCTTAAGGGGGAAAGGGCTTATTTTGGCTCACAGTTCATCATAGTTTGGGTCAGCAGCAGGAGCCTGAAGCAGCTGGTCACGCAGCACCCATAGTCAAGAAACAGAGAGAAAGAGAGAGAGAGAGAGAGAGAGAGAGAGAGAGAGAGGAGAGAGAGGCCGATGCTTGCGCTCAGCTCGCTTTTAAAAACGCAGTCCAGGATCTTAGCCTAGGGAATGCTGCCGCTCACAGAGGGCAGGGCTTCCCACCTCTGTTAATCTGGTCCACAGAATCCCTCACATAGCATGCCCAGAATCCCTTCTCCTGGGTGATTCTAGCTCTCATCAAGTTGACATGAGATTAGTCATCCTTCCAGGCAAGAACTTCATCACTGAGCTTCACCCACAGCCTCCTGATATCCACAGAAGGGAGGGAGGGGGGAACGATGGAGGAGAGAGAGGGTTTCCCCCCTTTCACTAGAGGACACATGCTCAGGAAGGTGAAATGCTTTGCCTCGTGTGCAGATCTTGCAGGTGCAGTCTTGGGTCAGCTGACCACCCAGGGAGTGCCCTGTGAGACCCATAAGCCAGGTGCCTCAGCCTTAGGCTTGGCCGTATCCTTCAGCTGTGTGTAGTTCCTGGCGTCATTCCGGGGCTGGCATGGTGGCCCTGCTGATGTCAGCTTCTGTGGTAAGGAAAGGGCTCCCTGTTGCCCCCCAAAATCCTAGTTTCCTTTGACAGCTTCTTATGGTTGAAATGTCCTCGCACTTGGACCAGGGACCCGTGTCTGTCCTGTACTGCTTCTGGGAATCTAAGCTCCAGACTTTCTCCAGGTGATGTACAAACCCATAATACCTCTCAGTGATGACTGGGGAAAGTTAAGCAGATTCACATAATTGGATTTTGTGGTTAACAGGAGCTTACACCCTGAAGCATAGAAACTTTCTAATGTCATCATTTTTCAACAAAAAGAACTATTTTCCCCATCAGCATCATGATTCCTTCACACACACACACACACACACACACACACACACACACACACACACTTAAATTAGCAGAGTAGCATGGAGCTGGCATTCTGTGGGTGGAGTTGGACAGGTAACCCACAAGCCATTTAATGGCTTATTCTCACCTCTTGGGAATATCAGGGTTGAGGGAGTCTGCTTGGCCGCCCTGGCCTTGGTTTCCTTCTTCAGATGGGCACCAAGGCCTGCCACTGGACCTTTGCACAGCACTGCCTTGGGAATTCTGTCCCACATTCCCAGGAGGATGAGCTGCCATAGGGTCTCCTGTTCGCTCAGTGTATCATCAGTCCAGCTGGGAGTTCTTCCTGGAAGAGGGGGCATTTTAACCTCAGGTTATAAACACCTTTGAGTGAGACCAGAGACCAGTCTTCAGGTCCCTGTAGACTGGTGCTCCCTTATGCTCCCTTACAGGGTTCTTTCTAATGCCAAAGTCACCATTCGTTCACTGGGACTGGCTGGGTTCTGGGTTGTGAAGGATGCTTCCAACTGGACTCCAGCGAAGGGGTTTACAATACCTAAACATGACAGCAACAGTCCAAGAGCTCAGAACTCAGCGTTGTGAGAAGGTTAGGAGCAGTAAGGGGAGGCCACGGCCTGACAAGAGGACCCAAAGGAGAACTTGAGTAATGTGTCAAGACCAGAGCGTTATCGGTTCCTCTTTGTTTCTCTTCTTTACCACAAACCTCACTTTTTTATTTTATTTTTTTAATTGGCTCTGGGGGCGCTCGTGTTACACTTACATTTCAAGTGGATGAGAAGAGGGGTGGGGGTGCCCCTTCTAGGGCCAACTAATGAATGCCAGCAGCAATGCAATATGTGTGCGTGTGGAGGGAACCTGCGGGCATTTAGGGGCCCGGGTTCAGAGGCACTGAACGTTCTAGAGAGGGCAGGAGCACGCTGCTCAGGGAAGGGTGCCAATGGGCACCCGGGTGGAGTCTATTCTTAGGGGAAAAGTTTGTATTGAATCTTGAAGGGGTGATTTCCCAATCTTGGCCAATAACCTATCATTCTGTTACACATTTTTTTCTTCCCAGATGCACCTGTCTGTGTTCTGTGGCCGCCCACACAGGATGTTTCTCTGGGCATCCTTTCCCAGGCGGCATCACTCCAGGATCACCTCTAAGCCAGGGCACCCTCTCCTTCCGCTGTAAATGTTAATGAGTGGAATTCCAGCCCTGGGCTCAGGGCCCCCCACAAGTCTCTCTACCCGGAGACCCATCCTTTCAGTTACACCCTTTGTTTCCGTCCTCTGGGAGGATCCTCCATCCATGACAAAGCCTCCCCCACTGTGACCCAGCCTCTTTATTTTAGGAGTACTCAGGGTGGGATCTTGTCAGAAGTGTTTTTGCAAATGAAAATAAATCACATCTGCTGGGCTCTCCCATCCACATGCATTTTCCCTCTTTCAAAGAGCCCGGAAGATGAAAGGGTTGGGTGGGTTTGGGATTTGTACTGACTCCTAAGCTCAACTCAACCCAGGAATCCTCAACCAAGAAGCCTCCACCAGGGGAGGCCTGCCTGACCTGGAGCTTCAGATAAAGACCGAGAGTGAAGAAGGACTCCCTCGGAACCCTGATCAGACAGGCCTGTCCTTATTCCTTTCCAGAACCCTCCAAGGACCTGCACGTCCCCTGAGAGTGCCCCATGTAGCCAGTCTGTTGAGCCAGACTCCAGAAGGCTTGGAATGGAAGGACACCCCCCAGTTCTTCCAGGCTGAGGTATCTGGCGAGTGGATCTGAGGGTTGCAATTATTAAAAACAAAGCAGGCTGGGGCTTGGGTGCTGCACTATTCCTGCATGTCTGAGTCTCACGTTAGATCCCTAAGAAAACATGCGTGAGCGCACACACACCACACAAAAGCCTATCATATATGAAACATCCACTCTTTTCAAATCCCTGCAACAGGCCTGTAAAAGTGGGTGTGGTGACTTCATCTCCAAATGATTGAAGTGATCCTCCAGCGGGTAGAGCATCTTGTTTAAAGACCGAATCAAGTCGGTGAGCAGGGATCAAGGCTTAGCCTAAACCAGCTTCTTCCTGTTTCTCAAGGGAACATGATCCATTTAGAGAAGCCAGATGCCCCCACAATGCCTCTGGTTACAATTTCTAGTCCGTGTTGGGGTCCTAGGAACTAGGCCCTCTAGGTCTTCTTATCTGCAGCAGAGAGATGCTCAGAAGCCCAGTGGATTCTGGCTGCAGCTCACACTTCTGGTAGACCTCGAGCTGCCCGCTCTTTCCCTCCCCTCCCCCCTCCTTGTTCCTCTCGCCTCTCCTCCCTTGCCCCGCCTACCTAGTCCATAGGTGCTAAGAGCTCCATATTCTGTTATCATCCTTTTTAAAATCAAGATTGATTGATTGATTTGATGTGTAGGTGGGTTTTGCCTGCATGCACGTCAAGGTACAGTGTGTGTTCCTGGTGTCCACGGAATTCGGAAGAGGGAGCTGGATCCCCCAGAGCTGGAGTTACAGATGGTTGTGAGCTATTGTGTGGGTGCTGGGAATTGAACCTGGGTTCTCTGGAAGAGCATCAAATGCTCCTAACCACCGAGCCATCTCTTCAGCCCCCACAAAACTATTTCAGTTCCAAATTCTGCTCCTCTCCTTCCCCGTGATGGGTTGATCATCTCCCTGTAAAATAAGAAATAATGAAACCCTAGCTTACATCTTATGAAGACGTTTTGTTCAAGTGCTCATGAGAGGACCGTGCCCTCAGGAGGCACGGCGCATGCTTGGCTTCAAAAGCAAAAGCCATACTGCACACATCTGCATAGTGGCACACATCCGCAACCCAGTGCTGGGGGCTGAGGCAGGAGAGTCACAATCCAAGGCCAGTGTGGGCTACAGGTGAGACCTCGTCTCGAAAACAAAGCAGCAGGAGCTGTGCACTGGAGGTTATAGCTCAGTGATAGAGAGCTGACTTAGCATTTAAGACCCTGCGTTCTATCCCAAACACTGACGTAAAAACAAAAAACATATATAAACACATAAGGTTATTGACAAGATGGAGGCCGCCTGCCCGCCTCACTCCTTTGAGTTAGGTACTGTCTTCTCTCCTCTTCCTCCTAGTCCCTTAGCCCTGGCCCACTGGCCCCATCTTTTGGGTCCAGCCTCCTGAGCCTTCATCCTGTTCGCTGACTGCTCTTCTCAACTCTCGCCCACCCTTCCCCGGGGACACCACCCCTCCTGCCGTGCTCTCTCTGCTCCATAAGCCTGATGCTCAAGGCAGGGCCTGCTACCCTCTCCAGCCTGCCCACCTTCCTTCCATCTTTATAAAGGCAACAGTGGGAACAAGCCCCAACGATTCCTGCGTCTTCAAGCCCAGCACCGCAAGGCCGCCAACACTTCCCCACACCACTGTTCAGCTACTTCCAGGCGCTGGCCGAGACTCTTCCTCAGCCTGATGCTGGCCATACGTGTCTGCCCAACTACCCTACAGTAGGAGTTGGAATCCTCCTTGCTCTCTGTTGTGGAACAAGGCCCCCCTGACTCAAGCAGCCACCATCTTCATAAGAGCAGCTGTGCCTATTTGCAAGAGTCCATCAACCCAAGCAGCCTTTAAGTCATTGTTCCTTCCGGGTCCTCCCCCCACACTGGGTCTTATGGGCCCTGTCACCCCCGGGGTGCGAGAGTTGAGGGTGGTGGGACTGTTCCACCTGTGGAGTCTTTCTGGCATCCAGTTTTGGATCTAGGCCTCCTTGGTAACCCTCCCACCATGTTTTGTCTTCCTCAATCCTCTCATTTGCTCTGTCCAGAAGAAGTTTCAGTGAGGACAGAAATGCACCTTAGCAGCCTCGTCCAAAGCCCGGGCGGGGGACTGAGCGACCACTTTAAATGTCATTGATTTGAATTTCTTGATACGGCAATGGAAATAAACTACTTATTAATTCCCAGGCAAATTACTGTGCAGCATAGCTGTCTCCTTAGGCTGCTGTGTGTGTGTGTGTGTGTGTGTGTGTGTGTGTGTGTGTGTGTGTGTGCTGCTGAGGTTCTGTGTTTACCTGTGCGCCCCATTACGGTGGGGGCTACTATCTACTGTCTTTCTTACAGACGATCATCGAGCTCTTTATTCTTCCCAGCAAGCCATTGTCTTTATCTCGGGGAATGAGGACACGATGCAGTTCCGGGCCTCAAGCCTCCAGTACCCTGGCCCTTCCCCCACGCTCGGCTGTCCCTGTCACTTCCTATTTCATTGAAACCTGTGAAGCTTTCCGGCCACCTGACTGATCACATTGCCACCTCTCTCTCCTTCCTATCACCTAGGGCATGTTCAAATAGCCTTATCTCATAAACAATGGAAAGACCCGGCCTGCCCTCCTCCCCGTCACCTTCCTGCTGGGCCCTGCTCTGCTCTCTCTCCTACCGCCTGTCATCGTCCTTACTGGAAGCTGTCTGCAGTCGGCTATCTCTACTTTCTCACCTCGCTTTCACTCCACAACCTTAGGCAGACTGGCTTGGATCTGCCCCACTCCAGAGCAGCAAAGCAGCGGCCGTCAAGGTCACCAATGGCTTTCTTCCTTCAGATTTTATCTTGAGCTTTAAGGCCCCTCTTTTTTCGGAGCAGCCTTGCTCCTCAGTTGCTTGGGCACCTGAGCCCCCAGACTCCTGTCTTCAGACCATTCCTAGGTTCCCGCTTTCCTAGCGCGCTCCGTCCCGGAACTTTGCAGGTAGGGAAAGCTGTAAGCCCGGAATGGCAGCTCCTCCCTCCTTCAAGGCATTCCTGCAGAAACACCTGGGGATTTGCTTTCTCCCCCAAGAACTCCACTATTGTTTTGAACTCGTTTGTACCCTGGATCCCGCTGCTCAGAGCCCGGCATGCCTTCATGGGGTGTATTTATAACCCCCACTTGGAGAAGAAACACTTGGACATCTGTTTTATTCATTTGCCTCCTCAAAAGGCTGCAGGCTTTAGGAAGGGACATTGACAACTCTTGAAGAGTATGCTGGGAGAGACTGCAGGCTGGTCAGAAACCCAACTTCCATAAAAATCACCCTAAGAAAGAAATGACCATTCTGCCCTGGGGTGGAGGTGGGGGATGATTGGATTTTTAAGGAGGTAGAAGTTCTAGTATATTCCACAAGACCCAGACCTTTTAGATTGCAAGGTGAGATGTACTGCCTGCAGGGAGAACTAAAGAAGATCAAGTCAGATGATAAATGGCCACGGTAAAAGTACAAAGCACTGTCTCCCGCTTCCCGATGAAGCCCACCGGTCTAAGCTCGGCCAGCACTGCAAAAAAACCACACGCCGTGGAGGGCAATTTCAAACTCACTGTCTCTCAAACTTGCTGTCCCGAAAGATCCACCCCAAGCCCTCAGCAGAAGCAGCATGGGGGGAAAAAAGTCTGTGGTCCTGTGTTTCAACTCCTGCCCCAAGAGGTACAGAGGTCAAGGAGCTGAGCACCCAGGTTGTCTCTTCCAGACCCTTCCTTGACAGAATGTGCCTGCCTGGCTTGTTCTGGCGCGGATGCCATCCGCCTGTATGGAGGGCTGATCACAGCGTCTGCCCCGCGGAGCTCACTGCTGTGACTATCTTGGGGATGTTTGCTCATTACCTCACACTGTGTTCCCTTTATGAGGCCCCCCCCAGGAGAAATTCCTGTCTCATTTTAGTACCAAGAAGCGCTGTAATTCTCTTGAGCAATAGATCTGTTTTATCTCATGGACACTGGGAACTGTGTAAGGGACATGGTCTCCTTTCATTTTGGCTGCAGGAAAGCTGAGGAACAAATTGGTGGCCCACCCACAGGAGGAGAATAGGCCATCCCAGGGCCACTTTGGCACTATTCCCGTGTCTACTTTGTCTTCCCTTGCCTTTCCTCTCAGCTTTCCTTCTTATTGTAGTATAGAAAATTGAGAGTGTGTCAGCAAAGATAAGGCAGATCACTGGCCATGCCCCTTTCCCTTTCAGGACATAGCCACTATTAACCACGTCTTCTAATGGACAGTTAAAAAAATAGAAACGACATTACATTGTGCATGCGTCTCCAATTTGCTTTTCCAATGTCCCGAAACTCTTTCCACACAATTAAATGTTCTTGAAATAATTTTTAAAAAATCAGAGTAGCTTCAGCAATTTAATCCTGATAACTTGTACTTCTTTCTCCACTATATGGCTGGCTTTCTGTATGTGTATTTATTTATTCATGTCGTTTCAGTACTAGCAATTGATTCGAGGGCCTTCTGCAGGCTAGGCGAGCACTCTGCAGCAAGCTACACGCCAGCCTGGTTCTGTGTGTGTCCCTGTAGGCATACGGGTGACCGTTGCTTTGAGTGTGCTATGCGATTGCGCTGGGTAAGCATATGTAAGGCGTGACATTCCCATTTGTCAACTCATTTGATGCCCATGATCCTATGAGGCAGAGATATTGGTATCCCCCTTTCATAGGTGAGGAAGCAAGGCTGAGAAAGATGGAAAGGCTTGCCAGGGCCATGGCAGAGGCAGTAGTTAGATCCAGGCACTCTGGCTCTGCTCTCCTAAGTGCTGTCGCTTCTAGCATACCACTGAGATGTCAAAGTCCACCATGGTTAAACATTTCTTTTATTCCCTTTCACTTCTTTTCTGATTTATGTTATTTTGCCACGTTTTAAGTACCCTGATAAGTCACCTGCAGTCCTTTCTTCCACGAGACCAGGCATAAATAAACAGCACAGGGCTGTAAACGACATAAACAGGCAAAGCTCAACCACAACGCCAGGGACTGAGGGTGAGTCCAGGCTGTCCCTGCAATGACACGGATTTATTTCCTTCGGCTGTGACTGGCTCGCCTCCCTGGAATTGCTGGCTTGGGTGGCCAGATCTCAGGAAGATCAGGAAGGCCTTCACCCAAGGAGAATGAGCTGGGCCAGCCCAGCCCTGAGGCCCTTCTTAGTTACATTTTTCAGAGTTTATGAAAAAGACAGTAACAAAACGAGGCAGGCCATGGAGCTGATGGCTGAAGGAAGGAGGCCCTTGGGCCACAACCAGCAGCGGAGCTTTCCGTTCAGGCCTGTTATGAGAAATAAACTGAACAGAAACTACATTTCAAGCTCTGCCCTTTCTCACCTCTGAACTGTTTGGCTGTGGCTGCAAGACAGCCAAAGGTTACCATTCCTGTCCACAGACCTCTTATCAGGGTGACAGAATGAGGCCAGAAGCTTTGTGGCCTGAGGACACCCCCAGGAGACAATAATTGGGTGAGAATATCCACTTGACAAATGTAGAGGGAAAGTTCAGGTTTCTTTGAGATGGGCTAAGCTGCCCAGACTGGCCTTGAACCCCTGGCCTTCAGGAGTTTCACGCCTCAGCCTCCAGAGTGGCTGAGATGGCAGGACCTCAACATCCACAGAAGAACAACTCTGCGCCAGGCTAGGAGCCCAGGTGCTGATGTCCAGATCTGAGTTTTTTACTTTTTTAGTAGGAGAGCTGGGGCAAGTTATCCCCAGCCCCTGAGAACCAACGTCCTTAGCTGAAAAAAATGGAGTTAATTGTTACACTGCAAAGCTATTGTGGGAATCTCCCTAGGGACACTTAAAAAAAAAAAACAAAAAACAAAAACCACCAAGATCAAGGAAGTGCCAAGTCAGCTTGGGGGGGGGGGGGGGCTGAGGGGGGACCTCGGGAGTGCTGAACCGGCCGCACCTCTGGAGTTCTGCACAGACCTGAGCAGGCCGGCATCCAGGTGCGTCCTAGCTGCTTGGCCCATAGCCTCGAGTCCACTACTTCCAGGCCTAAAAGGGAAATTTCGTTCCTTACAGACGAGCTTAAGGCGGTGACAACTCCGTGCGGTTTAGGTGCTGTCCCCGGGTCCCCACAGGACCTGGGACCTAGGCGCGGGAGTAAAGCACCGATAAGAGTTCACAGCCCTTTCCAGGTCCCTTTCCTCACGCCTCTGGGGCCAAGGGCCCATAGGGGGCACGGCCCAGCGCGCGGTGCCACCCGGGCCACCGGGCTGGGTCGGTCGGGGAAGGCCGGACCTCAGCGCGGAAAGGAAAACAAACACAGATGTGTTGGGCTGGGACGGGCGGGGAGAACGGCGTCCTCGCCCCCAGCCCACCCCCGCCGGGTGCGCGGGCCCTGCCCCCTCTCCGGGGTTTCCCCGGGCGCTCCTCTCGCTTTCCCTTTGTCTCCGCTGCTCTTTCTCGGGCTCCCGGGTTCCCAGCCGCTCGCTCTCGCCCTCTGGAGCATCCCGGGGCCCGGCGGCTGCAACTTTCTTCTTTCCCGGGGTTAAAACTTCGCTCGCCGGCGGGCGGCTGCTCGCCGACGCTATTGGCCGGCGCCCCGCCCGGCGGCCCCGCCCCCCGCCCCCTCCGCCCCCCGAGTCCCGGCGCGAGCGGCGGCGGCGGCGGAGCCCTCGGGGGCGTGCGCGCGTGTGTGTGAGTGCGCGCCAGCGAGCGGGAGTGTGTGTGAGTGTGTGTGTGTGTGTGTGTGTGTGCGCGCGCGAGTGTGTGCGCCCCGGGCGCGGGCAGGGCAGCGCGGCGACCGCGGCAGGAGCCGGGCGGCCGCGTCGTCACTCGGGAGGAAGAGGCGGCGGCGGCGGCGGCCGGGGCCAGGGCTGGGGCAGCGGCGGCCGCGCCGGGCATGGAGCTGGCAAGCCCGCGCTGACACAGGACGCGCCTGCAAGCCGCCAGCGGGAGGCTCTCGGCCGTCCGGCGCGCGGGCTCCTCGGCCGGGGCCGGGCAAACTTTTCTTTCTCTTTAGCCATCACTTCGAGGTAAAGTTCCCTTCCGCGGAGTCCCCGGCGGGGACGCGGCCGGCCGGGGCCGGGGGGCCCGAGGATGGAGCCCGGGTGGCGGCAGCGGAGGCACGCGGGCCGTGCGGGCTTGGGAGCCCCGAAGCCCCGCCGCGTCCCAGGCTCGGGACAGCCGCGGAGGGGCGGACGGGCGCGGGCATGCCCCTCGGCTGGCGGGGAGGACGGGGCCGCCGGGAGG
>NW_026596152.1:2271540-2286540 GCF_907164565.1 Psammomys obesus
GCCGCGGCACGATGCGCGCCGCGTGGGAGGCGCTGGCGGCGCTGGCGGCCGTGGCGTGCCTGGCGGGCGCGGCGCGCGGCGGGCCCGGGCTCAGCATGTTCGCCGGGCAGGCGGCGCAGCCCGATCCCTGCTCGGACGAGAACGGGCACCCGCGCCGCTGCATTCCGGACTTCGTCAACGCGGCCTTCGGCAAGGACGTGCGCGTGTCCAGCACCTGCGGCCGGCCCCCGGCGCGCTACTGCGTGGTGAGCGAGCGCGGCGAGGAGCGGCTGCGCTCCTGCCACCTCTGCAACGCGTCCGACCCCCGCAAGGCGCACCCGCCCGCCTTCCTCACCGACCTCAACAACCCGCACAACCTGACGTGCTGGCAGTCCGAGAACTACCTGCAGTTCCCGCACAACGTCACGCTCACCCTGTCGCTCGGGAAGAAGTTCGAGGTGACCTACGTGAGCCTGCAGTTCTGCTCGCCGCGCCCCGAGTCCATGGCCATCTACAAGTCCATGGACTACGGGCGCACGTGGGTGCCCTTCCACTTCTACTCCACGCAGTGCCGCAAGATGTACAACCGGCCGCACCGCGCGCCCATCACCAAGCAGAACGAGCAGGAGGCCGTGTGCACCGACTCGCACACCGACATGCGGCCGCTCTCGGGCGGCCTGATCGCCTTCAGCACGCTGGACGGGCGGCCCTCGGCGCACGACTTCGACAACTCGCCCGTGCTGCAGGACTGGGTCACGGCCACCGACATCCGCGTGGCCTTCAGCCGCCTGCACACCTTCGGCGACGAGAACGAGGACGACTCGGAGCTGGCGCGCGACTCCTACTTCTACGCCGTGTCCGACCTGCAGGTCGGCGGCCGCTGCAAGTGCAACGGGCACGCGGCGCGCTGCGTGCGGGACCGCGACGACAGCCTGGCCTGCGACTGCCGGCACCACACGGCCGGGCCCGAGTGCGACCGCTGCAAGCCCTTCCACTACGACCGGCCCTGGCAGCGCGCCACGGCCCGCGAGGCCAACGAGTGCGTGGGTGAGTGGGGCGCCGCGCGTCCGGGCGGCGGGGGAGGACGCGCGTGGGGGCCCCGGCGGGGCTGGGCGCGGGGCGGTGGGGACGCCCGGCTCTGCGCGTCCTCCGGACCCACCTCGAAGGCAGCCGGGAGGCGGCGGCGGAGGTCGGGGGTGGAGGAAGGGAGGGGTTTGGAGAGAACGTGCGGACGGGTCTCCCTGATGCCAGATCCGAAGGGAATCTTTGCTCAGCGCCTGGGGTCCACCTCCGCCCCATCCCCCGTTTCTGGGGCTGCAGCTGGGCGCGCGGCTGGGGGCCCGGGACGTTCCAACCACGAATCCCTTGGGAGATGGCAGAGAACTGTCTGCAGCTTGGAACCGGACTCTTGCACCCTCCATTTGTCTGTTTATGGATCGATTTTTTTTTTTCTTTTTCTTGTTTCCCCCCCCCCTTCCCCTGTTGAACAGCGTGTTCATGTTAGCGAAAGGAGAGTGATGTGATTTCAATTAATTACTATCTACAGATTACAAAGGAGGCCTCAGTAACTATTTTAAACTAATTCAATCCTGGTCCAAAAGAGAAGTCTACCAGATTTTTTTGTTAGCTCCGGGGTTTGGTGAAATTGAACAGTTTTGAATTAACGAAGGACCCCGCGTCTCAATTTTTAATAGAGTTTCGGTTCCTGAAAGAGAAGCCTGACACACCCGGCGCTGATGAATACGCCTGGGTGGGAAAAGAGGCCAAGAGAGCGAGCATACGTTCTGCCTCTGAATTGAACAACTTTGTTGGTGCAAAAACTCCTAGCGTCGGTTATCCTTTGTCGCCCCCCCAACCTTCCCCCTCAGAGAGGGGGGGAGAGAGAGAGAGAGAGAAAGAGAGAGGGGAGAGTCCGACTCCACTTTTCAGCGTTAGATGTAAATGTCTGAATCTGACAGTGATTGTAAGGAAAATAATTTAGTCCACGGTGTGCCATTTGTGAACATCTTTGTGAACATACAGCTCCCCCGCCCCTCCCCCAGCCCCAGAGAACCAGGGCAAGTCTCTTCAATCGCCTCACCCTCAGGGGCACACTGTAGAGTTTGCTGGTCCCCACAAGCACACGTTTTGGAGTCTGGTTCTGATTAATTGTGTCATGTTGTTGTCGAATCCTCTCATGGCTGTGGATGCAGGCTTTTGAGCAAGCGAATGGAAAACATGTCTCGGAGGGCCGGTGCTAGGAGGCCGGGGCTGGAGCCCTGCTCTGCAGCCGCCGAGCCTCCTGTTGCACCGCAGGGCCTCCCATTTAAAACCGCACTGTGTCCCAGCCTTTGCCGACCTATTGTAGGATCCCTAACCTTCCCGGGACAGAAGGGCCAGCTTCCAGTGTGGCATCTGTGAAGTGGTCGCACCCAGACTTAGTGGTCTTGGAGAATAAAGTGCCTTTGATCTGCTCAGTTCCCTGAGAAATGTTAGCTTTTCCCATCTCTTCTCCTTTGCCTTTCCTCTTTTCTTCCTTTTGTGCGCAAACCCCCTTTGTTGGCATTTGAAGGGCTCCAGGGTTTTGCTATCAGTTTTAGTTTGCACGTGCATGTGAAGGATGACTTTGTGTGTCCTCCAGCAGAGCTTAACTGGACAAACGTGAGTGCATACATTGAGGGGAATAATCTAGATTTGTGGTAAAAAAAAAAAAAATTACTAGTGTGGAGGTTCCGCCTCTCCGAGGGAGGTATTGATCACGCCTTTCTCCATAGTTGAGGGTTTGAAGACACAGCCTGTTGTTTTGTTACAGTGATGGTCCCAGACTTGAAACAATCTCTCCAGTTTTGGATTTTTTTTTTTTTTTTGTCTTTTCACCAAAGCACTAACTACACACAAATTGGATTGACCCCCCCCCTCTTTTTGTGCCAAGTTGAGCAATCAACATATTAACTAATGTAATTAGCAAGTGGTTTTTGTTCAAAAAGTTTAATTAGGCCTAGTAAGTACATAATCTCCATGACAAATGATCGGCTAACAATATTTTTTCAGGGTTTTACTGAAGTTATTTTAATTCTTCCGTAGTTAAAGTATCTTTAAATCTCGCCAATTATTCAGTCATTTCATAAAAGCCAAGTCGACTCAACTCTGCTGAAGTTATTTATAGTTTCCTTTTTGAATAGATGCTCTGATACCTTGTAGATAGAACTGGGAACATCAGATTGAAGTTCCCATAAAGTCTTAATTGAAGTCCTAGTGATTTTTCCATCATTCTGTTAGAAAGAAAGCCAACAAGGACAATCTAGGAGTGATTTACAGTGAAAGGTCCAGCTTTTTATGAAAAGGCCCTGTAGTGGGGATTTGTGACTGGGTGGTGTTTGACAGGTGTTCTGAGATAGGGAAGGGCTCTGTGCTAGGAGAGACATTAATAAATCCTTCACGAGTAGCTCTGTACCGTCAGCAGCTGGATCCCCCCAAACATAAGCCCATTCTGTGAATTTCACACTGTTGACACATGAAGCTGCCCAGACCATTAGTCTATTTACAGGTTGTGGGTTTTTTTCCCCTTTAAAAAAAAAAAAATCAGTCTTGACTAAAATCAAGCAGCATCCCCGTGCTGTTCTGATTTTTTCTTTAAGAAGTAATAAAATGTGATTTATAGTGGGCCTAAATGGGACAATTCCTAAGATCAGCTCTCCCTTCCTTAACAAAGTCCCTAAGAATCGAGGCTTCTCGACTGTCCTCACAGTGGCCCAGGCCCTCAGAGATCCCGAAGCCGTGTTGGGATCTCCTGTGGTTTCTCAGGTCGAGCTTTTGCTTCAGCATCGCGCCAAGGCGGGCTTCTCTACAGAGTACGTGTGGACTGTTGAGAAGTCCAGTGTTTTAAATGCAATTTCGGGTTTCCTCTGGACGGAAGGAGCTCTTGATGTACCGTGGGGGAGAGGTCTATGTATAGCCTTACGCCTTGGGCAGCTCTCAGTGGAATAAGTGCATACTCCCACACAGATGTACTGGCGGTGTCCACATGCTTTCACACATGTGCATTTGTGCTCACTGTGTAAGGAAACCCCCACGCATGCTGTGTGTGTGGCTGGGGGGTGCACACTGGAGGGAGAAATGCAGGAACAGTTTGAAAGCACCTGGATGGCTGAGCCCTCCCTCCCTCCTTCCCTCCTTTCTCTCTCTCTCTTTTCTTTCAAAAGAGCATCTGAAGACCATATTGCTTTTCATAAGTTATTGGCATCGGTTTTAATCAGTGTCCCCCTGACGTGGGAGCCGTGTTAGCATTTGGTGCCTGACGAGGCATGATGTTTCATCTTACTGTGGGGATGTCAGCATGAGCCTCTCTGCTGGCTGGTGACGGGTTGAGATTATGAGAACTCGTTTTCCGACCAGCTCTATGGCTTTTCAGTGCCTAGCTGTAACCCAAAACCCCCACACAACACACCTTTGCAAGGTGAGTGCCGTGCTGGCCGGGCCTCGTACAGCCACGGGTACCTACCTGCAACAGAGTGCTCCTGATTGTTTAAACATGGCTCTGGGGAGCCGCAGGTAACCCTGGTGCCACGGCATCCTAGCGTTCGTCAAGCAGGGAGGAGGAAGAGGAGATGCCAAGAAAAAGAATCCAGTGCCCTGCTAAAGACCCCTGCCATAGCAGAAGGCCAGAAATATTTGCTGGCCCGTCCAGAGCCTGGCACCTAGCTGTGGATGAGGGTATGGTTTTTAGTGCTCGCAGTAATTATTATAATTACCAGTCATTATGATGATTAACTCTTGAGGGCTTATTCTTTGCCAAGCGCTTACGTTAATTTAGTCATTTGATCGTTGTGACTCTGCAAATAATGGCCACTATTATTGTCCTCATTTTAGAGATGAGGAAACCATGGCCTAGAGACACTGCACGGTTCGCTCATGGCCAGAGCTGCTAGGTGGCAAAGCTCGGGCTCTGTGATCACACCTGACTTTGTTGTGTGTGCTGGGCTGCGTCCACATGGCCTGGTTGGATGGGCGAGTGAAAGAAACGACTGAGCGCGAGTTATTTACACCCAGGGGGAAAGGCAGAGCAACCTGTTACTTCTTGCTGTAGCTGGAGGTAGTTTTCTTAGGTGTGCTGGCTTGTAGTATATCATGCTGTTATTATGCTAATACACACTTACGCATGAAGTTGCAGATAATGTCTCTGCCGCGACCAGTGGGCCTGGTGGGAGCCGGGAGAACTATCATGGAGGAGGGTCTGTCTGTATTTGTTTCCATTGATTGTATCTGCATCTTGGTGCATGCTGGGTAAGGGCCTCATTACCAAGCTGTGTCTCTAAGCTTATGTTTGTGTGTTTGTTTGTGGAGGTCAGAGGACAACTTGCTGAGTTAATTCTCTTTTCACCCTGTGCTTCTTCGGGAATTTTTTTTTTTTCAGGTCATCAGGATAGGTGGCAGGTTCCTCTATTCTCTTAGCCACCTCTTGGCTGGCCCTATTTTTGTTTTTGTTTTTGTTTTTAGGGACAGGGTCTCTCTCTAGGTAGCTCCATCTGTACTGGAACTTGCTGTATAAACCAGGCTGGCCTCGAACTCACAGATCTGCCTGCCTCCGCCTCCTAAGCTCTGTGAAAGGCATCGACCACTATGTCTGATCTTATTGATGATTGATTGATTGATTGACTGAGACAGAGTCTTGCTAACTTGCCCAAACTGACCTTAAACTTAAAAAAAAATTAGGAAACGTTTTATTTATTTTTATGTTTATGAGTGTTTTGCCTGCATGTTTACAGATATGTTGGGACCATGTGGGTGCTGGGAATCAAACCCAGGTCCTTGGCAAGAACAAGTGCTCTTAACCATTGAGCACGCCACTTCAATGCCCTGGCCCTGAACTTTTGATTTCCCTGCCCCAGCCTCCCAGATATCTGGGATGCTAAAGTCGTGTCACCACACCCACAGAGGGTAAGTCTTGATCTCAGGGCCTGTGGTAGTTCTCAGAGGTTCAGGTGAAGCAGGGGTGGTAGTCCAAAAATCCTCTTTAAAATGCCTTTCTCTTCTCACCCAAGGGTGCTTCACCCTCTTACTTCTCTGTAATATGGTGAAAAATAAAACAAAACAGAACAAAAGCAGGAAGTGGCTGAAGGTGTTGCTAAAAGGGGGAGTTTGGTGGACAACGCAGTGCGGTGGTACAGTTCCATTTGTCAGTCAGGACAGTCAGCAGCGCAAGGCCGTCCCTGTCACTGGGCAGCCTGAGTGAGGTCTCCGCTGGGGTCCTCATTAGCACCTGGTGCAGGAGGAGGCTGCTCCCAGCTCTGTGCAGGGAAGGGCGGCAGGGCGGCAGGGCGTCAGGGCCAGCCCTCAGGCTCAGGCCTGCATCTCCAGGCTCTGCCAAGCTCTCCTATTAGCCTGCCCAGCCTCCTCTCTGACCTCCTCCTCCTGGAGAAAAATGAGATCCTCGGAAAAGTATTCGAGACTTTATGTCCAGAGTAAATATTGGAAAGGCAGTGGGTTGCAGTTCAGACGTTCCCTGGAAGGAATCCCCCTCCCGCCCCCAGTTTGCTGCCCACAGCTGGGATCGATATTCCCTCCTGGAGATGACTTGTGCTTTTCATTAAGTAAATTTTTTGTCTTGGGATTAAACCAACATTGTATTCTTAATAGACTTTTATGTTTACACTTCAAAAGTCCACTGGGTTGTTATTCGTGTTATCTTGATGGCTTCTACAGTGTCTGCTATGCACACTGGCTGCACCGAAATAAATGGCTCTCTGGGGAGCTGGATTATAAAACAGCCTTATCTGTGGATGTGCAGGGATGGATATTTTGTGAGCCAGTATTTTTTTCCTTCCTTTCAGAAGTGACTACCATGCCTTGGGTTTCTGTAGTGCTCTTCATTATGGGGAGACAGGAGGTCTTGGGGGGTCTTTTGAAACGTTCAGGACTTAAACCTTACGCTTAAGAGAGAAGCCCACAGCATCTTGCCTGTCTTCTGGAAGGCCTGGAAGGAAAGCATTGGTTTGGGCAGCCGGGGACACCGTTGAGACCGCCGTCACAGGTGGTTGTCAGGTCGAGTCCTGAAGACAGACCACAAACCCCCGCAGAGGGCCAGGCACTGCATGAGTGCTCTCTGTGCGCTTTGTCCAACTAATCAGATGGCCACAAGGAGCAGAGGCCTTTCAGAAGCAGATGTTGCTGCCCCCGAAGGGCGGGGAACACAGACACCAAGTGGGGACTCGTCTGCAGGGCGCACCGGACAGAGCAGGGGGATCAGAGGCGTTTGTTGCTGAGGCTGATCACGTAAAAGCCATGTCCTAGTGTAACTGACTCTCGGGGCCTGCTGCTCTGAAGGCTGGGAAGAAGTGAGCTGCCCAGGCCGGTCTGCTGACAGGGGCGTCCTCCTCAAAGCTGTCTGCGGTCACAAGACTGTGCTGCTGGACCCCCAATAAGATGCTCTTCTTATTCCAAAAGCGCATCCCGCTCGTGCACTCAGAAGGAGGTTTTCAGTTTGTTTGTTTACTTTGGGTTTTTGGGTCAAGGTGATCCCAGGTAGCCTGGGCAGCCTGAAACTTGTGTGTAGCCTGTGTACTTCCTGAGTGCCAGAATTGTAGGTGTGAACCAACCGGACATGGATCAGAAATACATCTTAATTTGCTTTTGTTCTTTAAAAAAATTTTTTTTTTCTTTAACTGGGTACTAGTGGTGCACAGCTGTAATCCCAGGGTTTAGGAGGCAGAGGCAGGTGGATCCCTGAGTTTGAGGCTAGAGTTTTGTCTACAGAGCAAGTTCCAGGACAGCCAGAGCTACATAAGAAATCCTGTCTTGAAAAAGACAAAAAAAAAAAAAATAGTGTGTGTGCGTGTGTGTGTGTGTGTGTGTGTGTGTGTGTGTGTGTGTAAATGTGCCTGTAGAGGCCAGAGGCACTGGTCCCCTTGGAACTGGAGTTCCAGGTGGTTGTGAGCTGCTTGGGAGTGTGGGTGCTAGGAGTCAAACTTGGCTTCTCTGCAAGAGAACCTTAGCCACAGGGTCCTCTCTCCGTCCCCCTTAGTGTGCTTAAAAGTTATGGAGGGATGGCTCAGTGGTTAAGAGCATTTGCTGCTTCCCCAGAGGACTGGAGTTTCATTCCCAGCACCCACACCAAGTAGCTCACAACTGTGTAACTCCAGCTTCAGGGGATCTGATGCCCTCTTCTGGCCTCCACGGTCACCCACATACATGTGGCAAACACTCAGGCAGACACCCAGACACACCTAGACACACAGGCAGACACCCAGACACAGACAGACACATACGCAAACACAACGTGGGAGCTTGGGAGAAGAGTTAGGTTGGTAAGACACTTGCCGTACAAATCAAGGCCCTAGGTTCAGATGCCCATAACCCGTATGACAGTCTGGGCATGTGCACTGCAGGACTGGGGGCTGGAGGCAGAGAGGACCCCTAGAGTTTACTGGCTTTCACACACGCGTATACATACTATACAAACATGTATATACACTACGGCATACATATCTACAGCTTATGCTCTGGCTAGGGGTGTGATTGAGAGGGAGAGTCTGGTTAGCATGCCCAGGGTCCTAGGTCCTAGTCCTAGCCCTGCAGCAAACCAAAAGAGCTTTATGTCAGCCTCCCCTGATGTCCAGAGCCAGAGACCCACTCAGTGGTGAGCTGGGGACGGCGTCCTGTGGACCAAACCTCTGGCTTTGAGCGCACCAGGCAGATGCTCTACCACCCTGTATCCCCAGCGTCAGGTTTCGTTTGTAGACATGTCGGCCCTGGGCTGTGAGATTGTTCACCGGGGAAAGCACTCGCTGCGGAGGTCTGCTAACTCGAGGTCAGCGTGCCAGAACCCACGTGGAGACGGTTGCAGAAGAACAGGCCTAATGCCAGTGCAGCCGTGGGGAGGTGGAGGAGAGAGCCAGGGAGGCCCCGGCGTAGAAAGCACTGACCAAAACAGAGCCCGACTGAGCTGGAGGGGGAGGACTGGCACGGCTGTCTTCTGACCCCATCTGTGTGCGCAAATGCGGGTGCAACGCATCTTACAGAGAGACATCTTCAGCTCTCGAGGGTCCAGACCCGCACACCTTGCTGTGTCAGTTCTGCGCTCTGAAGGAGAGAAGGGCCTGTGGCCGGGGACCGGTGACGTGCGGAATCTCTCTTGCTGGGGCCTTTCTCTCTCTCTCTGTAAACTCCTGTCCCAGCCCTCCTACATTCTGAGGCAGCTTTCTCGCGTCGTGCATGAGAGGAGACGCCACCTGAGGGGCCAGCAGTACCACCAAGGGGTAGAAGAGATCCCTTTGCCATGGTCTCTGTGAAGTCCTCCCTGGAAAGCCCTGGGTCCTTTGGGATTGATGCAGCAGCTAGGTAGGTTGAGGCAAAGTCACGCTGCAGAGCATGTAGGCTTGTAACGAAGACCCAGGAGGAAGAAGAGTCCCACATGGAGGAGGCCCCAAGGTTTCCCAAAGGGTTGACCTTTCAGAGGTCAAAGTGGATTTGTTGGGTGAGAAACTTTTAAGGCAGAAAGTGATGTCCAGTACATCCCAGGGCTTGGCTGGAAGAAGGCTCAGAAAATTGTCTCCTTGGAGGACGCAGACCCCATCCACGTGAGATCTTGGCTCACTGTGTACATGACCACATTTTAGTTTTTTGGGGGGAGGGGTCCATTTCTGCCCCCCTTGGATGTCGCTGAAGTTTCTAAATTTTTTTTCTCTTGAGATTTTTTTTCCTGCTACAGATAAGAGAGGTTATTAGTTGTCGTGTTCAATTTTCACACATTCCAGAGGCTCCACACTTAACTCAGACAATCTGTAGGACCACAGGCATCTTGAAAGGGGGGGGCTGGTTTTGGATAAACTGAGTTCTAAATAAGGAGATGAGACAGATCTCATAATTTCCTGTGCTGTGCAGCATTCTGTATTCAGCCCCGGAGTGATGAGCACTTCCTGGCTGCTAGGGTGCCATCGAGGCTTCTTTCGCTTGTACCTATTTGGAATGGCTGTGGCAAAGTCCCTCTGGGCCCAATCATCAACGTTTTTCTCATGTTTTCCACGGCGCCCATTTTGGATGTCTGCTCTCATGGATAATACTGAACCCTACGTGTAATTTTTTTCTAGACCTACCGTGCCTGTTATGAAGTTTAATGTATAAACCAGGCATGCCAAGATGTACAATAATGAAAAATAGGACACATCTGTAACAGTATTCTAATAAAAGATAAGCGAATAGGCTTACCAGGAAACACTGTACTGTGGGTCTTACCAACCTCAGCATGTATTATTTTCCTCCTGTCCTGGAAAGCTCTGCTTTCAGTGCTTTACGACTCTATAGGACCTATCTGGAGTGTCAGCATCATTGTGTGCTTTGGGGCCGTCGTTAAGTAAAGCAAGTACTTGAGCACACACACTGGTATTTGGCAGTAGACCTGATAACTGAGACATGGCCTAGTGATCTACAGAGGGGCGGAATACCCAGCCTGGACGCGCCGGATAAAGGCCCGGTTCACGTTCTCAGCGGAATGGACCAGGATAGCTTGAGGATAGTACTTGGCTCAAAAGTAACAGTCGCTTATTTCCAGAATCTTCTACCTAATTACTTGGGACTGAAACCCCAGAGAGCCAAACCGTGGGTGACGGCAGATGGCTGCATCTAGCGAATGCATCCCGCAACCCTACCTGGGCAGGCGTTGCTAGTTAATTGCAGTATGCTCTCCTAATGACCTCATAGGACCACAAGTACATGAGATGGAGAAGTACCTGCGGTTTTTCATCATAGAATAGTTTTCCGACCTTGTCTCTCCTCCCACCCCCACCCCCAGTGCACACGCCTTCGGGCAGGTACCGTGAGTTGATGTTTCAGGAGCACTTGCTGTCGTGCTGGGTCTGTTGGGTCGGCCATGCAGGGAACTCTAAAGTAAGATGCTCCTTCCGTTGTTGAAACACTTGTCCAGATAGGTGGTCCACTCAGAGGGAGGAGCTCTGCGCCATGCCCAGGGCACAGGGAAAGCGCTGGGGTCTTGAGGGGAAGCAGGGTGAATGTCCCTGTACTGTTTTCTTCCTGAAGTTGTTCTGATGTGGTGTTGCTATTTTGTTTTCTTTTTTGTTTTGCCAAGAATTTAAGAAGCCACAGTTCCCTGCAAAGTGTGGTCTTCCCAGAATGTCAGCTTGGCAGTTCCCAGGCAGGTGCTCACAGCCCACGAGGGTGTGCTTGGGCAAACGTTGGCATTGCTTAGCCCAGGCTAGACCCAGGTGGTTGAGGCTTTCTGGAGCATCTCCTCTAGTCAAGACCAAGTCTGTGTGATGTTGAGGGGAGGGTCCCTCTGAGGCCACACTCTCTGCTCTACTCACGTGGAGGCCAGTGCAGAAAGCACTGAACAATGTAACAGCTCCAAGCTCAGCATGAAAAAGGAAACACATTGTGTTTACAGATACAGAATTTGGCATCGGAAGCATGAGAGTACGTTGGGGTTGGGCGGCCTCTGGGCAGGGCTGCTGGACACAGGCCCCCGGCCCACAGCCTTGTGGCCAACTTGTTTTCTCCCGGAAGCCAGACCTCAGAGGTGGGCAGGTTGGTCTCAGGCAGCTCTTTCTTCTCAGACACACCCCTGTCTCACTCTGTGGCTCAGCCCTGGAGAAAATCCACCGTGAGAAAGAGCTTGGCCTCTCAAGCTGCCATGAGGAAGGAAATCGCATCTCCTTCCAAGCCACAGCAATCAGCCCTTCGGAAACCATGGTTTCGGGCAGATTGGCCGTTGTGGTACCCAGATGTGCTAGGCCAGGGCGGGGTTGAGTGCTCCTCTGTGTGTTTTACCCTGGTTTATTTGTCTCAGTCAAGGGTAGGGAGTCTTTTTGTTGTTGTTTGAAATGAAAGATGTCTGCCTGGAATGCAGAGCTCTGTTCCCCCTGACGCTGTCAGGGAGCACAGCGTCCCTTCAGTGATGTGTGAGATCTCCAGATAGGCACAGGCACTTTTAGTGAGGGAACCCTTCCTGCCTTCAGGTGCTTGGGTCCAGACCCCGGCCAGCCCTGGGACCTTCAGCCCTCCATGTTGATTGCCTGGCAGCCTGGAGGCCCAACTTCAGACCACTACAGGCCGAGCCTTCAGATTGGGGCTCTGAAGAGGGACAGAGAGGCGGGCGTTAATTGCAGACTTAGGGCCGGGTCGCTCTGACCTGCCCTCAGCACCTTGTAGATAATTACCTCAGTGAGTGCTGTACCAACCCAGGGAGGCTGGTTCTGTCATTAATGAGTAAACTCCTTTGTGGTAGCACATGACCCTCAGTGCTCAGCTCAGTGACCTGTCACGCTGTGCTCACACTGGCATAACCAGCGGCCCCGTCAGGAACTTACCGGCACGCTGGAGGCTGCCCTAAGATCCCCGCGGGGCATCGTGCCCCTTGAAGCCCACCAAGAGTTGCTCTTAGTTTTTTTTTTTAACTTTGTGCAGAGAGGATTTTTAGTCCTGATACTGCTGTTGAGGTGGTTATCCGGGTGTGGTGACGATTCATGAGTTTTACTTCCTTCCCACTTCTTTGTGATATAGTACATCTTTCCATTCTACATAGAAAAGTATATATATTTATATATATGTCTATTTTAAAAAAAAGCACAGCTGTGACTATACTTATCCACACTTTTTTTAAGCCTGTAGGAATGAACTCCTGCCCGGGATATATGAAGAATTGGACTGCTGGGCCCTAGGGCCTGAGTGGTCAGCTCTGGTAGGCTGTGGCAGGGCACGGGGTGGAGAGTGACTGGGCTGCTTTGCATCCATTTCCCAGGCGGAGAAGCTGAGGCCAGGCACCGTGAACAGGCTCCTAAAACTCCTGCTTTTCCCTGACCGAACCCTCATGCTCCCTCATCCTTCTTCTGCGTCCACCCTGGCAGGAGAAGCAGAGGAGACCCACCCGGGCCCTTCTGCTGCTAAAACCCTTTGAGCTCTGACACTGTGTGTGTGTGTGTGTGTGTGTTGTGCACAGCCCGTCTCCCCCCGCCCCACCGGCAGCAGCTCTGCCGTATGAGACATCTTCTGTCCACTCCCACTGGGGTTTCTTCAGAAGACTGCCATGGCCCTACCTGAAGGGCCTTCCCTCCAGGGTAGTGTCCTTCCCTGAGATTCACGCCGCCCCTCTGGCACCTCCCGTTCCTCGGTGGGGATGACGTAGGCCTCTTCCTTTTTTGCCTTCCCGTGGGCCAGCTAGCCTGTCATCCCTCCAGATCACGTGGGCTCGGCTCGGCTGGACAAATTTTCACAAGGTGGGCAAACCTGGGTCTCTGTGCCGAAATCAGGAGATAAGATATTTCCAGAAGACCCCTCGAGTTCTCCCAACCACCGGGTACCCCGTCTAGCCCCAGTTTTGACTTCTCACACCGTAGACCTTTGCCTTGCTTGCAGGGAGCCCAGGCTCTCCCCAGACCCCAGACCCCAGATCCTCTTGCCTCGGGCTGCTGGGATTACAGGCCAGCACGGCTGTGCCAGGGTCTTGAATTTTACCCGCTTTTGAACTTCCTGTAAGTGACATCATGCCGCGTGTTGTCTTCAGGGCCGATGCCGATGCCTTCTGCCCGGCGAGGTGCTTTCCCTGTGAGGGCCTGCAGCGTGGCTTCTCCTATGTTCCTGGTTAGTTTGATGGATGATCTCAGGTTCTGGGGAGCACGGGTCCTCCTCCTCGTTTTGTCTGCTGACCTTTGCTCGAGGCGAATGATTTCCTTATGTGTTTTGGACTTTCTGACTGTGAGCTTATTTTTATTTCAGATTTTGTGGAAATCCCTCTGGTCTCAGTTATGGAAATGACCCAGTGTCTTTGCATTAATTCTGCCAGAAACTGGACGGGGACCAACATTTTCATTTATTAATTAATCGCCTTGGAAATTATTATTTCAAACAGGGAAGGGTATGCATGTGATCTTAAACGCCCCTGCCCCCCGGGCCGGATGTTTCTTTCTCCCTTTCGGCTAATAAAGGCCGTTAGTGTCCCGCACTCAGAGTGCCTTCGGAAGGGCCACGTGTTTGTCACCTGGCTGCGGTTGCTCAGCCCCTGGCGCGCCAGCAGCAGCCAGAGGTGACCGTGCCTGTCTGCCAGCTGCCTGCCCGCACCGGGGAGCACCCGGGGCTCTGACGGTGCTGCAGGGCCCCGCCTGGGCCCGCTTCTCTCCCAGCCAGTTCTGTGCATCGTCAGCGAGGCTCTCAACCTGCCGGACAATTGTGCTCCTTACGCCCCCGATGCTTTTGTGGGTGTGCACAGATGTGGAGTCTCCAGCCAGGTATCGCCCTGCAGTGACATCTCCCCCCTCATCGGTACTGCCCACAGTGCCCACGTCCGCAGACAGCACCTTTATCCTGCTCCTTTTCCCTGTGACACCGACGGCCCCGAGGAACTCACTCAGCTCGTGTGTTAGTTGTTTTCCTATCCTTCCACGTACTCTTTCTTTCTTTAAAGATGTGTGCGTGTATAGTAATATAGGTGTACGTGTGTGTGCGTGCAGGCGTGTGTATGTGCCACACAGAGGTAGCATGCCCATAGAGGCACTGTGACGTCAGAAGGGGGCATCCGGGATATGCCGTCACCCTCTGCCTAGTCCTTTGAGGCCTGGTCTCGTCCTGAGTCTGGGTCTCACGTTTTCTTGGCTAGTTTGGCGGCCAGCAAGCTCCAGTGAGCCTACCGACATTTTATGGGTGCGTGGGTGGTTATATAGGGGCTAGGATCTGAACTCAGTCCCCATGAGTGTGTGGTAAGCACTCTTTAGCCCCTTCCCCAATCCCCCGTGCCTCCTCCCCACCCCTGCCTGCCTGTTTTTGAGACAGAGTCTTGCTGTGAAGCCGGCGATGGCCTGGAACTTGGTGTAGACCAGGCTGGCCTTGAACTCATAGTAGGTCATCCTGTCTCTGCCTCCCGAGTGCTGGGATTAAAGGAGCGTGCCACTGCTTTGGGCAGGTTTACTTTATTTTAAGTTGTGTGTATATTTGTTTGTCTTGTGTGGGTTTATACATGCAGTTTTGGGTCCTGTAGAGGCCGATGGTGTTGGACGCCATGGAGCTGGAGTTCCAGGTATGTGTGAGCCCTGGCAGCGGTCC
>NW_026596152.1:2289040-2312727 GCF_907164565.1 Psammomys obesus
CTCCCTCTACCTTCATGTTGGCTCTGGGCATTGAACTCAGATCCTGGGGTTTGCTGGCGAGTCCCTTAGCCCACTGAGCCATCCTGCTGGCCCTGGTTTGCCTTTTCTTAAGTTTTACATAAATGGAAGCGTATGCTTTGTAGTTGTTTGTGTTCGTTTGTGCAGGCGTGTGTGGAGGCTGGAAGCTGGCGCCACCTCGGTGTCTTCCTCAGTTGCTCAGGCCCTCATTTCTCCCTGTCCCTTCTCTCTGTGTGACTCCCTGTGTCTGTCGGTAACTCTCCCTACATTCTCTCCACTCCCCTCCCTCCCTCCCTCGCCTATACCCCAGCACTAGGTTTGCAGATGTGTCTGTCTGGCCTTCCACGTGAATGTGCTCTTCCTACTCATGCTTGGGCCATCTCCAGCTCTGCTTTGTACTTTTCTGACTGTCCTTCTGTCCCGTGTGACTGTTTGGGTTACTTACTCCTCACTGATCTGTGTGCGTTGGTAACACAGAATGTGGCTCTATTACACTCTGCATGTTGACCTTCCAACCTTTAACGACCTGCCAGCATTTAAGCTGTTTGCAGTTTGGAGCTCTTTCTACTGACAAAGTGGCCGTGAACATTCCTGTGTATAGTTCTGTGGATGCTTTCATCTCTTTGGGGGCAGTGCCCAAGAGTGGGATGGCATAGTGATGCAGTAGATGGGCGCGCGTTCAACCTAAAGAAACTATCTATTCATTCATAGAGTGCTCGCTTGCATGTGTGCCTGCAGGCCAGAAGAGGGCACCAGATCCCAGTACAGATGGTTGTGAGCCACAGTGTGGTTGCTGGGAATTGAAGTTGGGACCCTTAGAAGAGCAGCCAGCGTTCTTAACCACTGGAGCATCTCTCCAGCCTCACACGTTCAACTTTTTAAAAAGAAGTTGCCAAACTATGTTCTAAGTGCTAACCCAGGAGTCTGTGAGAGTTCTTGTTTCTCCCAATTTCTTTCTTTCTTTTTGTTTTTATTTTTATTTTTCTTGAGACAGGGTTTCTCTGTGTAACAGCCCTAGCTTTCCTGGATTCAGTTTGTGGACCAGACTGGCCTTGAACTCACAGAAACCCACCTGCCTCTGCCTCCCTGAGGGCTGGGATTACAGGCATGTGCCATCGCACCCAGCTTTTTTTCTATTTTCCAATGGTAATTGAGATGACCAGTCCCGTTAATATTTGTTATTCTTATGGTTATGCTATAAATGTCTTTACACTTTTGTCTTAAAAATGGAAGCATAGAACAAAAGGCATTTGTTTGTGTCTTTTATATTCTTCACGTGGATGCTAAAGAATTTCTTTTTATTTGAATCATACATTTAAAAAGATTTTGTTCCTGGTTGGGCATGGTGACACATGCCTTTAATACCAGCCCTTGGAAGGCAGAGGCAGGTGGATCTCTATGAGTTCAAGGCCAGCGTGGTCTACATACTGAGTCCCAAGCTAGCCAGGGCTACACAGTGGGACCCTGTCTCAAAAACAAAGCACCCCAAAACCTTGCTCCTCTCTAGTAGTAAATTTGTTTTTGATTATGAAAGAACATTTTCTGTCTCATCTAACTCAACAGTTAACGATGCAGTTATGCATAGAAAGCTGTTGGTTTCTTTTTTTCTGCACTGGGGATTGAGGTCAGGGTCTGGTGATGCTCGGGAAGAGCTGTCCATTGAGCCACCCTGCCAGTACCCCTCTGGTTTTTGTTTCAGTATGTTGCAACCTGCAGCTGTACTGAGTTGATTTGAAATCCCTTTTCACAGCATTTCGGTTGACTTATCACTAACTTTCTACTTTATAATCCAAAAGCCACGGGGGCATAGCCCTCCTTTTCTAATTCTTGTACCTTTAATTTGCTTTTTCGTGTCTTACTGCACTGGCTAGAATTTCAAACCAATGGCGTATAATAGTGTTATAAGTGTGCCTGGCTTTGATCCTGGATGTTTCTGGACTTACATCATGGAATGTGTTCTGTGACGCTACTTTGAGGTAGATATTCTGTACCTGGCCTACTAGGGGGTTTGATCTTTTTTAAGATCCAAGAATATATAGGATAAATATATCCCACCTCTCCATTTTGTTTTGCCTTGCTCTTGAGACAGGTTTCATGCAGACTGGGAGCTTTGAGTTTGCTATACCTGAGGCTGGCCTTGAACTGCTGATCTTTTTGCCTCAACTTCCAAAGTGCTGAGATTCTAGGCCTGTGCCATAATTCCTAGGTAGAATATTAATTGTTTGGAGGTCAATCAAAAATAATCAACAGTTTACTGCTTTGGCTGTTAATACAATGAATTGCATTGATGAACCTCTGAGATATATTCATACTCTGCACGTAGGTTTATGAGTGACTTCTTCCAGTTAGCATTATTTTCATGCTTCCCCTGTGTTTTAGCATATGTCTGTGTTTCACAGATTTATGTCTGAAGAATGTGCAGAATTTTATTTATTCATTTTGAGTTGTTCTTCAGGTTTGGGTTGTAATGAATAATGGTGCTGTCCGCTGTGAACACTGGTGGAGTTTTTGTGTGGATCTGTGTGGCTGTGGTTTGAAAGAGGTCAGCTTATGGATTCGAACACTTGGTTCCCACTTGGTGATACTCTTGGAGGGTTTTTATAGAACCTTTAGGAGGCAGAACCTCAATGAAGGAAGTTGGTCCTCCTCTGTCTCTCCCCCTGCCCCCACCTTCCTGTGTGTGGGTGAAATTTGATCACTGTCCTCCCTGATCACTGGTCACCAGGCTGGCCTCACACTCCTGCTTCCATGCTTTCGCTGCAGCAGCAGACTGTATCTCCTCAAACTGTAACCCCAAATAAACCCTTTCTCCCCAGAGTTGCTTTTGTCAGGATAGTCTCTCACAGCAACGCGTGGTAACTAACACATGTGTATTTATTTCTTCAATGTGTACCCAAGAGTGGAATTTGTGGGTCTAAAAACAAAAACAAAAACAAAAAAAACTCTTAACTTTTTGAAGAACAGCCAACCCCATTTCTCCACAGCTGCACTGTTCCCGCCCACATCATGGAGGACGTTGGTCGCTGATGCTCACTGTGAGTCCTTTCATAGCTGTCCTGGTGCCATGAAGTGTAGTGTGGTTTTGGGATTGCTTGAATTTGAGTTGGTCCAGTGCAAACTGTATGATTCTTTGCTAAGATTTTATTTTGGATTTTTAGATCTATGTTTGAAAGTGAGATATGTCTGCGTACCCTCCCTCCCTCCCTCCCTCCCTCCCTCCCTCCCTCCCTCCCTTCCTTCCTTCCTTCCTTCCCTTTCTTTCTTTCTTTCTCTCTCTCTTTCTTCCTTCCTTCTTTCCTTCCTTTCTTTTCTCCCTTCCTTCCTTCCTTCCTTCCTTCCTTCCTTCCTTCCTTCCTTCCTTTTCTTTCTTTCTCTCTCTCTTCCTTCCTTCTTTCCTTCCTTCCTTTCTTTTCTCTTTCCCTTCCTTCCTTCCTTCCTCCCTCCCTCTTTCCTTTTCTTTCTTTCTTTCCCTTCCTTCCTTCCTTCCTTTTCTCTTTCTTCCTTTGTTCCTTCCTTCCTTTCCTTTCTATCTTTCCTTCCCTTTCTCCCTTCCTCCCTTTCTTCCTTTCTTTCTTTCTTCCTTCCTTCCTTCCTTCCTTTCTTCTTTCTGTCAGCCTTTGTGTCAATGAAGTTTTAACTTTATGAAACAAAGCAGAGAGTTTCCACTCTTCCTTGCTCTCTGATGGTGTAAGTAGTGTAGAAATAGCTGGTCTTGGTAGTTTTGGTAGGATGAGCCCATCTGGGCCCCTCCATTTTTGGAAGTAGTTATTTGATAACCATTTCAGTTTATTCCATACTTCAGTGTTGGTTCAGGGATTTTCAACTTCTCTTTTAGTGAAATCGGATCATTTTCCAAGAAAATAATCCTTACTCAGATTTTCATTTTTTATTCAGAGTTTCGTTTTTAAGCATGGTTATATATAGTAATCACAAAAATATATTAACAATTTCCACATGTGGCTCTGTCATCTGTGTAATACCGGACAGTAACATCTACTCTCACTCTTTGCCTGGGTCTGTTTGCTTCCCTGACATTCTGGGAGCTGATGGTGGCGTCAGCTCACACTTGCTGCCTATTTCTGTATGTGTTTCTGTGTGCTGGGCCTCATGCTTAATTAATACTGTGAATTCGCCATTCCACAAATCTCCATGACCATGGGAACCAGTAGTGCTTTTCCACGTCACCGAGGGTTGGGTGGTCAAGACACTGAGCTGGTCCGGAGCCACACAGCTGCAAAGCCTCGCTCTGGAAGTCAGACAGCACCAGCCTGTCCTCAGAGCCGGTGCTCTTATGTGTATACTATTCCAGGCTGCCACTGTCTTTTCAAATGTTGCGCTAGTTTGTGACTGGCGGTTGTGTTTGTGTTTACGTGTGCACACATACATGCCCCAGTGTGCCTGTGGAGGTCAGAGAACAACGTGGGGACCTGCTTCCGTCCTTTCCACCATGTAGATCTTTCGGATCGGAGCTCAGAGACCTTCATCTGCTGAGCCATCTTGCCAGCCTTACCCTTACTTTGGAACACAGTGTGTGTTTTTTAATCCTCTACTTTTTTGCTAATTTATTACGTAGGCTATTTGCTGTCCTAATTTTTGTTTACTTCTCAGCTCAATTAATATTATTTTCTTATTTGTGTAAACCATCTAGGGCGATGGCTTTTCCTCTCGGCTATGGCTTTGGCTACTTTCTATACATACATTCTGGTTCATGTTGTTCTTACTGACACTGTTTTTTTGCAAGGATGATGTTATTGTAGTTTTGATATTTCCTTTTGTTCCTGAAGTTATTTATTAAAAAAAAAACAAAAACATATTTTTATTATTTTTCATTTTTTTTTTATAGGGCCTCAGTGTGTATTCCAGTCTGGTCTTGAACTTTCAGTCCTTCTGCTTTTGTGGGAATTTTGGGCATGCCCCACCACACCTGTTTCCATTCCAGTTTAGTTTATTGAAGTTGGTAGAGACAGTTCATTTTTGTTTTTCAGTTTGAACGCAGGGACCTAACACAGGCCAGACAAGCATTCTGTGCTGAGCTGCTGGCTCCTTTTTTACGTGTATTCAGTCAGGGTCTCACCAGGTTGCCCAGGCTGGACTTGGATTTGTCATCCTAACCTTCATCCACCACCAGGTCTGGAGGTTTGAAAAATTCATATTTCTCTTACTTAGATTTATTCATTTTATTTTATGTGTGTGGTCATTTTGCCTGCACATATGTATGAATATCACGTGTGTTCTGGCACCCACCGAAGTTAGAGAGGAGGCAACAGATCCCTGACACTGGAGTTACAGGCAGTTTGAAGCCGTTGTGCTGGGAGCTGAACCCGGGTCCTGTGTAAGAGCAGCACGTGGTCGTAACCACTGAGCCACTCTCAAGTCTGCTGGGAGCTCTGTTTCTGTTTTTGTTTTCCCTCAGAATAATCGCTTTGAGTATACGTGATCACTTTGTGGAAACCAGAAGAACTGGATTTGGTGTTCTGACCAAATCAGTCATACTGGGATTTTACTGTCCGCATACTCTATAACTTCTCTTTTTGTGGCCCAGGGTCAAAACACTTGTGGTGCTCCAACATATACTAACTTTCAGTATTTAACAAATTAGTTGACTAAGTTCTTTGGCCTTTGCAACAATCAGAGCTGTGCGGAAGCACTTGCCACGAGGTCAGAGCAAAGAGAATCACCAGAAGGGGGGGTTCAGGGCACAATACCTCCTGTGTAAACCTTGAGTGTCACTTTAGCCTGACTGATGGCAGGATTGCTCCCTGATGCGGTTGAGTTGGGCAGATGGTCCTTCAGCCCCCGTTAACCCTTTCATTCCATCATGATGGTTTGACGGTTTTTCAGATTCGCCGCTACGTCCTTCCGGGGCTACAGTGTGCTGGGAGTGAGGGCTGGAAGCAAAAGAAGAAAACAAGATGATTGCTAGGGTGGCGCCGGAGCCATCTGAACCGACAGCTGGCTGAGTTCATTGCTTTGGCTCACTCTTGTCTTTGCATGAGCATCTGTCCCCTTGCCTTTTGGCCTGGCAGATAGGCAGTCTGCAAAGAACAAGATGGTGAAGCTGCTAGAACTCACCGTCTTGGGGTGCCACCTTGGAGTGAAATATGACCCCAAATGGCTTGGTTTGGCTGTGGCAGTGCTAGCTCCCAGAGCTCTCAGCTCTGTGGAAGAGTGTCTGCACAGACAGCTTCCTGCAGAACGAGCAGATCCCATGGCTGCCTGTATTTCTCCCCATCCTCTTGCCAAGGAGTGACTAAATTCATGGAAGGAAAGATGGGAAGGAAGGTGAGGAGAGTGCTTCGCTGAGCACCACAGGCAAGGGACGGGCTGAAAGTTAATGAGCGAGGTAGCTGGTTTAAGAAATTAGAAAAAAATAGAATAAGGCAGAAAAGGGCAGGGGGAGGGGAGAGGAAGAGATAAAAATTAGAGCAGAAGTCAATGAACTAGAAAACAAACATCCAACAGAGAGGACCAACCAAAGCCAAGTGAGGGTGGTTTGGAAAGGGTAATAAAAATAAACAAATATCTGGGGAAAGTAGTCAAGGGGAGAAAAAAAGGAAGAGAAAAATAAATATCATTTGGAATGGAAAGGAGACCTAAGTACAGAGCTGGAACAGAATTTAAAGAAAAGAAAAGAGAAGAAAGACAGGGTTTAGCTGGTGGCGGGATGCTTGCCGGAGCACACACGGGGCCTGTGCTCACATCCCAGAGCATCTCTGAAAGCGAGACAATGTCATGAAGTGCTTTATGCTATTCTCCAGGTGTGAATGACAGGGTCATTGCCCTGGCTGTCCTGGAACTTGCTTATAGACCAAGCTGTCCCTGAGCTCACCCACACTTGTTTCTGCCACCCACACTTGTGCCACCGTGCCTGGCAATGCTAACAAGGTTTGAAAGTAGAGCTTCTGTATTTATTAAATCCTTGCAACATTTTCTTCATAGATCAGTCCATTGACCATTTGCATAAAAAGTTCTGTGTGGAAGGAAACAGGATAGAAACGGCTGAACGCGCCCTTGATTAGAATCCCAAACTAAACCTGTCCTTTAAAGGGCAGGGTCAAGAACCTGCAGGGTAGCCCGCAGAATGGGGGAACTAGCTGCAAGTCTGATAAAGACTATGTGAATAAAAGTCAGAAACGGCCTTAAAAAGACAGCGGGATTTACAAACGACTATGAAGCCCTGTATGGTTCTCCAGAAGGTATGTAAATGGCAAACGAGCACATGGGAAGATGTCCAAAACCATAAACGCACCAGGAAAATACAAAGAAAAAAGACACACCGAGAAAGCCATAAATAAAAATAAGTCTTATTTTAAAAAAGACATATAATAAAGAACAAGCTGCTTTACTTGCTTGTCGCATTGCTGTGGCAACTTAAGGAAGAGAGGTCTTAATTTTAGCTCATGTTTAAGAAGAAGGCGTGGTGGTTGGAACAGGAGGGGGCTGCCACAACACAGATGAGGAGATGTCGTAAGGATGTGGAGAAACTGAGACCCTTGCATGCTGGCAGAAATGTAACACAGTGCAGCCATTTTGGAAAATAATTCCTCCGAAGGAACTGAACGGGCCACTCTGTATCCCAGCTATTCTGAAAGTACTATTAGAAGCAAAATGCGTGTCTCAACTCGTCTACAAATGTTCACAGCGGTGATCGCCAAGAAACACGTATAATCCAAAGGTCTATCTGCTGATGAGTGGACAAGCAAGGCACAGTAAGTGCGTGGCCATACCATGAAAACTTACTTAACCCTGAAGAGGAAAGGACTTACATATGCTAAGGCAAGGATAGGCTTTGTGGACATAATGCTAGCTGAAAGAAACTGGTCACTGTCATGCAACGGCGTGCTATGTGTTCTGTGTATAAAGTGGCCAGGCTAGGCAAATGCACACAGGCAGAAGACGGACAGCTAGTGGCCAGAGGCTGAGGGGGTGACCGCTAATGCGTGTGCCACCCTAGGTGAAAACGGCAGAGAATCACACAAGACTTGCGGTCTTGTGCGTATGGTATGGAATGGTGCACTTTAAATGGCTGTGCTCTATGCAAATTGCATCTTCTTCTTCTTAAAGTGGGAATGAGAAACGCTGCCTAGAATGTGCATTTCTGAGTCCTTGCTTGGGTTACTGAACTCAGCTATTCGAACATGGGGCTAAAGTCTGCTGTGCCAAGTGCTTTAGATGAAGCAAAGGCACACAAGGTTTAGGGACCACTGCCTGCTTTCTCTTCCAGTGAATTTTTGGATGGGATAAGTGAGGACAAGACTGTGCACGTGGAAGAAGGCCTCGGGTGTCAGAAAGTCCCTGGTGGCGGTGGTGGTTATGAGCAAGAATCACGAGTTCTGCTAATGTCAGAGGGCGGAGGGAGAAGAGGAGAGAAGGAATATCTATGTGGCAACAGCTGAGCATCTTCCCATAGTTGAACAGAGGAAAAAAATGTGGTACGGTGAAGGAGCCTGCTCCATGCCGCCCTGACCCAGCAGTCTGTATGAACATGGCTGGCAATGGGGCAGGTGGACCTCCTGACACACCGACTCCCAGGCAGGAGAGCCGAGGACCTGCCGCAGCTGTGGGATCTGGGCTAAAAACATGGTTTGAATTTGGTAATGATCACACAGTCGCTGAGGAGAACTATTCCGGAAAATAACCGGTCCTGCTCTTCAGGAGTCTGAAGGCCGGGCTGGAGACGTGGCTCAGCCGTGAAGGGCGCTTGCTGCTCTGGCACAGGACCATGGTTTTGTTCCCAGCGCCCACATGGTGCCTCACAACCATCTGTAACTGCGGTTCCAGGGGATCTGCTGCCCCCTTCTGAGTGCACATGCTGCTCTCGCGTGCGCGCGCGCGCACACACACACACACACACACACACACACACACACACACACCACACCTAAGATAAATACATCTTAAAAAGACGATATTCCAGAAACTGAGCAGAGCAACAGCAATTGAACCATTCTGCAACTTTTTTTTTTTTTTTTCCCAAATCTAACATTATTTCAGATTGAGCCGAGGGCCATCGGGTCTGTGTCAGCTTTGCTGGGGTGTGAAGTGGCGTGCCAGCATTCCCCAGCCATCCATGAACTCAGGAAGACTGTCTGCCTCAGTTCCCACTTTCCCTTCTCTTCCTCTTCCTCTTCCTCCTCTTCTTCTAGAATGAATCCTCTCTTTGGTGCTGGTTCAGCCTGGCAAAGAGCCCTCCCAACATCCTGGCCTGGTATCTGAGAAAAGGTGCATCCTGGGAGAGGTGGGCTTTTGCCTGGGGTTGATGGTGCGGTGGCCTGACGAGGGCAGAGCGCACTGTGGGGGCCTCGGGAAAGTGGCCCGGCCCAGAGGCTTTCTCCCAGGCTGTGCTTGGCAGGCCGCTCAACGTCACACCGGCTTTCAGACAAAAAGTGGCTTTAGATACAAAGGAAGGAGGCTCAACCTGGCCACTGCCAGGCCTGGCTTGGCATTTGAGTCCAGAAATTCAACTTGTCAGAGCTCGCAGACAGTCCAGGCCATCCTGGGAGCTCTCCTGCCCCCACTCAGGATTGCCAGAAACCTGCTCCTCTGCTGACCTGGGTCCCTTTTATCGGAGGTAGATTGGAGCCAGCGCCTGGGGCGCAGATTTGCTGACTGCAGAGCCTGGGCTGCTGGCCCTCGCACCTGGCCTTAGATACAGCCTCACCCTGCTTTGCAGAATGGGGGTGTTGGCGCTGGAGTGGTTCTCTTAACGGATTGCGCTTTGCTGAAGTGTACTAATCACATATGTTTCCATATACAATAAGGTGTCTTGACAAACATACACAGTTTGTCCTCTGAACATAGGTTTTCTGGCTTTTTTTTTTTTTTTTTAAGCCCTTGTGCCAGCCCAGATGCTCACTCGGTACATCCACATCGGGCAAACACATCATGGAAAAGCCCCTGGGCAGTCTGGAGAATGCTCACCAGAAAGGAAGGAAAGCTATTAACCAGCGAAATAACCAGATGTGTGAAGAGCCAGCGACTGGGTAGCCTCGTGTCGGCTTGGCAGGGATCCCAGTGGCTGCCTGACACACGCTGTTTGACGCTGTACGCAGCACGGTAAGTTGCCGTGAAAGGAGAACAGCGCAGTACGTTGGGAATGAAGGGTAGGCCGTGACTGGAACTGCCTCTTCCAGAAAGAGAACTTAGCAACAGCCTTTCCAGAGGGGCTTCTCTGTCTGGCTGTAGGCAGATGTGGGAGACGATTGTTAGGGCCAAAGCACAGGCAGAGTAGATTCCTGGTGAGCTTCACCAAGATCTGACTGACAAACAGAAACTGTATGTATTTAAGATATACAAATTGTCATTTTGATAGCTAAGTGTATTTTGATAGGCAAGTAGTACCATCGTTCAGGGCATCACTTAGGCCTTTCTGGAGCATGAGAGCCTATGCCGTGACTAGCAGCCTGCCTAGTTTGCCCACCCTGTTTCATTGGGATCACGGCTGCTGATTGCTCTTTGAATAGAGATAAAGAGAGGGAAGGGTCGTGAAACGGGATTCATTTCCCTGTTTGTTCTGTAGTGGGAATGTTCATCTTGTCTCATTGAGGGGCGGGAGCTTTCCTTTGGGTTGAAAGCATTTTCAAATAAGGCAAAATAGAAAAGCGTTTTCAGCTTTTGAACGTAGGCCTTCCTGGCTCACTTTAACGGGTCGGGCAGCATTTATCAACAGGTGCCTATCTGAGGTGGTGGCGGGGTTTACGAGAACAAGAGCTGGAGAAAGCACACACGCTGAGTATCTGCAGTAAGGGGGCAGTTTGGCCAGCTAGGAGGGCCACCATGCCAAGTGGCGGGGGCACGGAGGAGATGGGCTCAGCTCCTGAGTCTCTGCAGAGCCCTGCCGTCCATCAGGAACACAGGCCTCCAGCAGGGCAGCACAACCAGGGCTTTGGCATGCAAATGGATCCTTAGGGATGCTAAATGGAGCATTTCTGTCAACACAAAGCAGAGAAATGAAGGGCAGAAAGGAATTTTGATTCTGAAGTTCCCTTGGTGGGGGGCGGGGGGAGGCCAGACAATGGTGGTTTAAACGGGCAGAGTAAAGTTTTATCTGTTGTGATAAAGGGAAGTTGGGCACACACGCTGCCTTGGCAGCTTCCTGGTGGGGTTAAATGGCTCCCAGGGTGGATCAGGCAGCTGAGGTTCAGGCCCTGTGGTTAAGGGCAGCCCCCTGCTGGCGGCCGTGTAATAGGAGACTCTCTGCTCCCCTTGTTGCATTCATTCACTCATACGCTCGCTGACTCAGTCATTCATTCATCTACACCCACCTTCAAGCATTGTGTCCTGGAGAGGTCCCGAAGGCACATACACAACAGTGGACAAGCATAGTCAGCATTCTCATGGAGTTTCTGCTCCATGTAGAGAACAGGCATGAAGGAAGGAAGGAAGGAAGGAAGGAAGGAAGGAAGGAAGGAAGGAAGGAAGGAAGGAAGGAAGGAAGGAAGGAGGGAGGGAGGGAGGGAGGGAGGGAGGAAGGTTCAGTTAGTGATCAGAGAGGATGCTTAGACAAGGTGGAGGTGGTCTTGCCCATGAGGCCATCTCTGCAGAAACTGGAGACAAGACCATTCCAGGTCAAGAGAACAAGTGGGGTGGGAGTCTGGAGGTAGGAAGGCGCTTGCTGTCACTGAGACATGGTGAGGAAGGGGGAAGACAGGGAGGCAGGAGGGTTGCCATCTTGTGGGTATCAGGAGAAGCTAAGGTTTGCTTCTGAGGACTGCAGAGAATGGAGGTTTCCAGTCAGGTGGTGGCTGGGAGATAACAGAACCGAGGAAAAGCAGGGAGGGGCCCCCGGGTTGCATAATCTGAGATCCTGCCTTCAGGCCTGGCCCAATGTTGCTGGCCTTACCTGAAGGCTGGTCCAAGCCAAAATGCAACTCCTACCTCATAGGGGACGAAAGGTCATTTATTCTAGAGCCAGATATGTGCCACCATAGTCTTGGAACCCAGATTCAAGTTTCCCCAAATTCCATGTTACAACACTGTAATATTTTGCCACGTTTTACACTAATGGAACAGAGGAAGACATTGATCAAGACACTTTTCAATACCCTGATGGGCACACCAGCTGGGCGGGCTATAATAGTGAAGCAGAGAAATCTGTGCTATAAGCCCTCAGATGCTGTCTGATGCCCTAGCCTGTTTGGTAGAATCTCAAGGTCTGTCAAGTTAATAGACTCTAAAGGGTTTCACCTAAGGTTAGGTCAGGCACAGGTATGGGCAAGGTACGGCTAATAAGAAGGCTAAGCAACCAGACTGTGGACCCGCAACATTCCTGCTCCTTACAGTCATTGCAATTCCAACTAGCTAACCAGCCTTCCAGGAACTCTTGCTCACACTGGCTGCCACAGAGGAGTGTGTGGTACCAAGCATGGCTCAGAGCAGGTCGAGGCTGAGGTGGGAGCTGCTGTGGTGTGGACCACTGTCCAGGGTGAACATGGCCATTCATTCAGCTCACTGGGAGCATGTCTGTGGTCCTGGGGTGTGATGTGTGAGCATTCGGCCCCGCTTGTCTACATTCTACCCTGTGAGAGGTGTGGAGGACAGAGGGCCCAGAGCCACAGGGAAGAGTCGGCAGTGATGATGGAGAGCTGTTGGTGTTTTTTTTTTTTTTTTAAGCTATTTTATTTGTGTTCTTATACTCAGCACCCATTTCAGTCCTTTCCAACCTTCAATACTAGGTAGGTGAGAGAGAAGTTGGAGGGGACAGGGGTTGCAGATCTGTTTAGACTACTTCCTGCTGATGACCAGGGTCATTGGGTTCCCAGGGGCAAGTCCAGTCTTCCTCAGAATATCTGGCAATCCAGCCAACAGCAACCCAGCCACGGCAAACGCAGCAGCAGAAACTAACAGCAGGGACCAGTGGCTACCCACCGCTGCAGGCGCTCAGAGCCCCGTTTATACCCTTTCCTCAGTTCCCAGAATTAAACTGTCCGCAGCTGGCCAAGAAATTCCGCCCCTGGTAGTGCACGAGGCAAATCATAATCACCTGCTGTGAAGCAGCCTCATAGCCCACGGCTGGGATTAGGACATAAACATCCACATAACATGACTGGGCTTTTGAAGAAACCAAAATTCTCACTACAAGGGAGCCTTTTGCTGAAAGTGATAGGAAGGGTATTTCCCCAACTCCAGCTGTGGCTCTATACCCTCTGGGTGTGTTTAATCTCCAGTTGCTTGCTCATTCATTCATTTGACATTTGTCATTCCCCTACCGCACAGAACACCTATGCAGCTCAGGAGCAACAGGGGAAGTCTCAGTTTGTGACCTGAGCACGTCATCTTGCGTTTAACCAGGTGAAGCAGGACAGTGATGTCACTGAGGTGGGGACACCCAGCAGCACCCCTCCTCTCTGGAAGCCCAGAGGCTTGCTATGGCTTGGGTCTGGCTTGGAGGGGTCTGTGACCCCAGAGTCTGTTTGCTAGCGATCCCAGGTGCTTGCTGCTCCGGCTGGTGACCTGCTCACCAGGGGTGACGGTGTGACTCTTGGCCACCCTCCTGGCTCTCAGGTATGCGTGCCCACACACCCTGTTAGCACAGTGTTCTCAGGTGTTTTTCATTCTGCACTGACTGGCCTGTGGCTCCCTCCTTGTTTTGATAACGCCTCTGTGTATTCATGTTTATCAAGCATCTCCGTTAAACCTGCAGGGGGAAGGCCGAATGCTTGACCCGCATTGAGGCCTCGTGGGTGGATTTGAACGTCCATGTAAGGGACTACGTTTTCCAGACTTTCACCGGACTCCCTGGGGTATACAGCCTTCTTATTCGGTAGCTGTGCTAAAGGCAGAACTCATGCATGTTGGCCATGTTCCTACCACTGGGCCACCCTCCCTGCCCCTTAAGAGCAGCATTGGCTAGTGGCTTTCCTGAGAACGGCGCTCTTTACCCACCTGCTTCTTAATACAGGCTGAGCACACTCCAGCCTTTTCTCAGTCCTGCTGTATATACCAACCGTCGAGGCAACTTCTCACTTTGCAGCCCTGGCTGCCATGGAATTGGCTCTGTCGATCAGACTGGCCTCTGACTCACAACCACCTCTGTCCTACCCATTGTTATTGTCTTGAATGTGGTAGTGCAAGGGCGGGCACAGGGCCTATCTTCTGGCCCTGAATGGCCCCAGGGAGGTGAGTTTTGGAGTTAGTGTTGTTCTATTTTTTTATCCATAAGAAGAGGTAGTCAGATATGCCTTGTAGAACTTTTGTAAGCATCGGGGCCTACATAAGATATTTAGTTAATTGAGATTTTTTTTAAAGGCCCCCAAAGGTCCCCTTAAGGAAAAACTTGGACATAATGACAGCAGGTTGGAGGAGGGTGGACAGTTGCCATCAAGAATTCTTTCTCTGGGTCTGAGCGTTTTGACTTGGGAGCGGGCACAGGTATTATTAAGCTTCCCTCTTAGCATCGGTCTTTGAGGTGCGAGGGAAACAGTTGTGAGATTGACGCACAGCCTTTGAAGAGCCCACATCTCGGAGCCAGATCACCTGAGTTCACGCATGCGCACTGCTGGCTTGTTAAGAAGCTATCTGAGGTGCAGTTCTGCCCACAGATGACCCTGGAAAAAACAGAACAGGTATGAATTGAGCTTAGTCCTGTCGTCAAAAACCCACACAGTCAAAGTTTATTATATGCATGTATAAAAAGTGTCGTGATGAATGGGTTTCCGTTTGTATACATAGAGGTGTTAAAAAAATGCCAGCTTAGGCCTGGGATATAGCTCAGTTGATGAAGTGCTTGCCTAGCATACTCTGGGTTATCCCAACACTCATGAAGTAGAGGAGGGAGGTCACTAGTTAAAGGGTAGCCTCGGCTACACGAGACTTTGCCTCAAACAACAGCAGGAACAAACCCTCCCATTTTAAACATAGAATTGTCATGTGATCCATCAGTTCCACTCTGAAGTTTATACCCCGAAGACCTGAAAGCTGATATGCAAAACAAGTCACTTGCTCAGGAATGTTCAGAGTGCCACACTATTTACAGTAGCTTAACATGGAAACAACGCAAGTGCCTCCCAACAAATGAAAACATACACACACACACAGCCAGATGTCATCAGCTAAGATGTCATCCAGCTACAGCATGGGTGAACCACAAAAACATTACACTAAGGGATGAAACCAGCACCAAAGCTCACATATGTGAACATATTTCTGTGAAGAGTCCGGAACAGGCAAAGATGAGAGGTGGCCTGGGATTGGAGGAAGAGGAAGATGGGTACAAGTTCTTCTCTGGGAGCGATGAAGACGTGTTTGGACAGGAGTGGTAGTTGTGGGAGATTGTGAATGTTCCAAGTGCCACTGAATCTGTGTCTTGAATGGTAATCTTCACATTAGACAAATTTTACGTTGTCTTAAAGGGATTCATGTAGGTGGGAAGACCTGAGAGGGTGCCGTAGGTTTCAAAATTTTTATTTTACTTTTTAATATTAGTTACAGTTTATTCACTTTGTACCCCAGCTGTAGCCCCCTCCTTCATCCCCCTCTCCCCCCAATCCCACCGGTGTCGGTGTCGTAGGTTTCTATTGCTGGGAAGCAGCTTCAGGGCGGGGCGGGGCGGGGCGGGGGATAGGATGATGATGCGTTTATCTCACCTACAGCTCACAGGATACACTGCATCTCTGAGGGAAGTCAGGGCAGGAGATCAAGGAAGGAAGCTAGAGACAGGACCTGCCGTGGAGGTGCCACTGAGCAGTGCTGTTTTCCTGGCTGGCTCTCCATGGCGCATGCTCATCCTGCCTGGGAGCTGGCACCACCCTCAATGGGCTGGGCCCTCGCATATGGGTCGCCCATTAAGAGAATACCTTACCGGCTTGCCCGAAAGCGAGGCTTAGGGAGGCAATCTCTCAGTTGTGGGCCTCTCTTCTCAGCTTACTCTAGCTTGTTGTCAAGCTGACTGACTCCCCAGGACAACTGACCCCTTGTCAACTGGACATACCAGTAGGCGACACGATCAAACGGCAACCTCTCATTTCTTGTTTGTCCCCAAGGTCTCCTATTAATGTTGTTGTCTCTTTTGAGACCACAGAGCACAAGTCTGACGACAAGCTACGTGTGGTGGTGTGAGCATTTCTGTGATGAAGACGGGAGTGTCAGGGCAGCCAGGACGGCGCCTGCCGGAGGAAGCTGGGTATACCGCATGGTGTATATGAGTGTGCATATTGACAGAAAGCATCCATTTTTTTATCCATGTGGGTTGTTTGAGGGTTAACGGATATAACAGAAGAAAGCCAGTTGCCTGGAGTGGCCACGTTAGCTACCCCATGACTGTACCAATCATGGGCAGTGGACAGCCAGGAAGTTAGGAAACTTGTAGCAGCATGCCAGACTGTTTATCTGTGTCGTTAGTAGCCATCCTGGGTTTAGGAAGGATAACGAGGAGTATCCAACAAAGGCTTGGGAGGGGGTGAGCGATTTAAGGAGGATAAAATGGAGAAAAAGGACCTTGCCACAGTAGTCTCAGTTGAATGTTATTCGCTTTGTTCTATGGCGTTCTCCTGGAATGTTAAAGCCCTCCCACTCCGGTCGCTCCAGCAGTACCCACCGGCTCCTGGCTCCTCTGTGGAACTGCTGGGAAGTGAGGCATGGGAGGGGTTATTCCAAAGACTCTTTCCCAAAGTAGAGGACTGGAGTGGCAGGGGGAAAAGCGGTGTGAAGCAGGGGCCTGATTCTAGGCGTGTTCACGGGCTGAGCCATGATGACCACCCAAAGGGAAGGGTGAAGCTGGCCTTTCTAGGGAGCATTCATCCGGGAGGCAGTTTGGCTGGAAGCTGGGAGATAGAGCAGGAGTGTCATGACAGATGGCAGGCAGGTGGGCCATGTCCACTATGTCTGGCCGAGTGGTTGGCCCATTTTGGCTTTACTGGAGGCACAGAGTGCTGAGCCCTTCTCTAGGGATCCATGGTCTGGAGCAGGGTTTCCTGGTGGCTCCTGAAGGTCTGGACCCCACTGCTTATCCATAGGGACCCAGAACCAGCTTTTGGTCTGGGCAAGAAGGGGTGCACAGTGGCCGTGGCCATGAGAGCTTAAGTCTGGTTCCTTGATCGATCTTGTAGCTCAGTCAAGTGTCAGGCCCTGATACTGACTGCTAATAACGAATCATTAAAGTTGTCTTTGTGGTTTAATAACCCCAGTCTTTTCTTGGAATGGTGTTGTCCGAACTCCAAATGAGAGGTCATGGCCCAACAAAAGACTTCTTCCTGGCAGGAGTGACATGATTGGGGTCTCTGGGATGCTGGTATGAGTTTAGGGACTCTGGGCTAATCGTTTGAACCTCGACCTTTCCTGGAAACCTTAGGCAGCACTGTTGCCCAGCCAGACTGTTTCTCAGGCTCTCGGAGCATTGTTGGAGACCCCGGTCCCACGTTCCGCTGAGCTGCGGCTTCCCCAGGTGCGCACTTAACACTTGCCTCTTTGCAGCCCAGGGAACCTTCAGCTAAGGGAATGAGCCCCCCTACCCTCACTTGAAAAGGTTTTGAAATGCTAATTCTCAGCCTTGAAGTATTCTGACAGCCAGGAATGTTATTCAGGGCAATCAGGCACCTTGATGACTACCCAGTGTGAAAGGTAAATTGCTGCTACCCAAGAAGTCACCTGCTTTTCAAGAGAAAGCTCGGGAAAATAGCGCATAAAATTGCACCCCAGGATTACCACGTTTCACGTACGGTGAGATGGGGCGCTCTGACACTCACTGTATCTGTGGGTGTGACAGCGTCGGCCCGTAGTAGAAATTTAACAGCATTCACTAGCTTGTCCTTAAGTTTAAAAAAAAAAAAAAAGGAAAAGAAAGAGCAGGATTATAGTGAAGGTTTCCAGGATTTGTTATAAGCCTACTTAGAATCTGAAAGCACGTCTTGGCTGCTTACTTTCTGCTGAGAAATCCTGTCCCAGAGGTGAAACTGTCCACACCATGGCTTCCCCCAAGCTCCATGCTGGGGTGGGAGCGGGGCCTGTGGGTGCTGCTGAGCTACACCCTCGCCTTCCATTCATGTCTCAAAAGAATCGCTTGTAAAGCCTTGCGGTTTTGCCACAACAAGAAGCACAAAATGGCATTTCTTTCCTTCTTTTTCTTTTTTGGCTCAAAGTGAAGGCAGGATTTAGTCCCTGTTCCAAAAGTCGACATTCAGCTACGGGAGGCTGGTACGCACCTTGAGTGAAGAGCCTCTGACGCCAGCCACGTGCATGATGAGTTTCCACGCTGGGCTTTGCCCGGGTCTTCCTTGCTTCTTCAGGCGTAGTCACTAGGCCTTCATTTGTTTCTTGGCTGCTCATGGTCAACCGTACTTGGTTTTTCACCTTAGCGCTGTGGGAAAGAGGATTATGTTACACTTTAGGTATGTGGAAACTAGTTGACCACATGGACCATATGAGTCTATGGAGGATATAGTCCTATTTGATGATTGTAGTAGTTGGTTAGGGTTTGCATATAAATCCTCTGTGCTTGTATGTGTGTGTCCATTTCTCTGTCCACTCACCCTCCCATCTGTCCATCTCTCCATCCATTCAGCCCTTCTTCCATCCATCCATCCATCCATCCCTCCCTCCCTCCCTCCCTCCATCCATCCATCCACCTGCTCACCCGTCTATCTCTCCATTCATCCATCTCCCAGTCTCTCCATCTACCCTCTTACCCACCCATTCACCTAGCAGACATTCACTGATCTGCCCTCCTCACAGCCTTCTCTCTGGCCTGGTCCTCCTGTACCTGACCTCTACCTGGTAGAACTCTCCCGAAGGGTCTCCTGACTCCTTCACTCTGCAGCCATCTCATCTGCTCTCTCCTCTTCACATGAAGCCATTTCAAAGCTTCACACGCTTACTTCCGGACCTCGCCTCTCCTTGCCCCCCCCCCCCCGTGCCAACTTCTCACCTCCTCCTGAATGCCTGTCTAACGGGCATCTCAAGCTGCCTAGACCAGTCCAGCCCCACTCCCTCCTCCCATCAGCTCATTCCGGAGTCTCGTACTCAGTGTGTTTCACGTCTCTTGAACTGCCGCCATCACTGTCTATCTGGACCACTGTGGGGACCCCTCCCTGGATTCCTGTGTCTACTAGAACCCTGGTTTGGTCTATTTCCAGAAGACTGTGATGGAAAAAAGAAAAAGCATCTGAACCTGCCCCTGCTCCCATCATGCCATGCTGCAGCCAGACTCCTGCAACCATAACTGCTCTTCTCTCCATTCCCCAAGCTTCTGCCTGGGCCTCTCCTCCTTTTCTGTGGCCAGCTCTTTCTTGTTCCTTAGGTTTTGATTCAGATGCCTCACGTAGGCTGGCTGGCCTCAGACCCGAGAAAGCCCGAGATCAAGGTTGTGCGCTACCTGCCTTTCCTGTAGTTTTTTGAGACAGGGTCTATCACTGATCTGCTGCTCAACTGATTCTCGGAAAGATAAGCTAGCCAAAGGGTTCCGGGGTTCCTCCTGTCTCTGATACTTGTTGTACATGTGTGCAAATATAAAGTCAGTGGACTGGGGGAGGGGCATTACTTTTGTTGTCAGTTCAAAGAAAAGCAGGAAAGCTTTACTTATTTATTGGAGACAGGGCTTTAGGAAAACATAACTTACAGAAATTTATAATGGTCAGAACTGACTGCAGATGCACAAACTCTTTCTTCATCCTTTTGCTAATCCCAGAGTCTCTGCTAGAATGCACCTTCAGCCTCGAGTATATGGGAGTGTTCACAGGAAGATCTAAACTCGGCAAACCACGGCTGGTGTGGGAGAATGCCAAAGAAGGGATGCCCCAGTGTGGGTTACTGATAAGACACGAAAAACAGATAAAATGTAACGGTGTATACCATCTGGCTAAGAAAACCAGTACTAGTGGCATTGGAGAGGTGGTGAGCTTGCATGGGCTGTTTTCTTGCACTGGTGAGACGGGGATCTCCATGACAGGTGTTTAGAATGGAGGAGTTGAACCCATGGATGGCAGAAGCACTGTTGAAATGGTGTGGAGAGGGTGAGGATGTGCTCTGACTGTTAACTGTGTAGAATCGAGGAAGTAACCTGGATTGAGTTTCAGAGAGATGTAGAAGGATGCTGAATATTTTGCAACTTCATTTCTTTGAGCCTGTGCTATGGTGAGATAACAGGCACAAGCCCAGGTTCTTTGGCATGGAAGCTAAGATCTTCTTCATCTGCCTCCAGCTGCCCATTTTCCTGCCCTCATCAGCTTCCCCCCTTTAAGTTTGTGCTTCCCAAATATCTCTTGGACTGGGTCTAGAGTTCCTCAAGCACTTGTGTCTGTCTGGTCCCTCACCAATGAGCTAGGGGTTGAGACTCCAGAGCTGAGCCATCACTTACTGCTTGGGTATTGAAGCCACTCAGCTGCTCCTGCCTCCCTGGAGGTTGGGCCATGTTACAATGATGCTTCAGTGCCTCCTGGGTCTTCCGGCTCATTGGGGACACCTCATAAATGTTTTCTAACTGTATGAGTGAGTAAGACACAAGTTGAAAAGGGTTTGTACTTCTTTGGTGCGAATAGAAGGTCAGGTTATGTTCTGTTGGCTTTTTTGCTTGTTTGTTTATGTTTGTAGGCTTTGTTTCATTTGAGGCCTTTGGGAAGGAGCTGTGCGCCAACTGACTGATTTCCAGAGCAGGACCAGAGTCTCAAGGAGAGCGCGGCTGGCCTCTAAGCTGTGTGGCAGGTGGACCACTTGCCACCTCCCTGGCCAGTGCCTTACACTCTGAACACTTTCCCAGCCCTCTGTGCTTACAGGAATAAATTCTTCTGCGCCCCTAAGTCGGAAGCTGAATTTTCCTCTCCTCACATACAGCTTCTGGGTTTCCAGCGGTTTTCTCCAGCCTCTGGATGCTCTGTCCCTGGGGGGTGTGGATGGGTTTCACAATCCCAAGGGATGGGGGCCTGCCAAAGCACTTTACAAAGCTATTGACTTGGAACCTCTCAGGCACCAAGACCTCACTTCCCCTCCTAGGGATTTTCCTATTGAAACACTGGAAAGATCTCTTCTACTAGTTTATAGTTATGGGAATTTAAAAAAAAAGTGAATGGAAATTAAGTTTTAAGGACATTTCTTTTTGGTCTTCTGTAATGATGAGTTTAATTCCCACTTTACTGGCTTTCTGTTATTCTAAAGCAGGAGGAGGAACACTTTTTTTCCTTCCGATTTCGTAATTAGGAAACCTCCACAGTCTCTGTGCACAAGCTATTTTGGTGACTGTGGATTAATCACTTTCACTGTGTTATAAACAAAACATGGAGCCAGCGAGGTCATTTCCTTTCCGAGGCGTTTGAATTCTGAATATCCTACTCTCTTCTCCTTCCCATATTTTTCACCTTGGAGGTCTGGCCCTGTCTACATTCCATAGATCTGATGCCTCTGGTTCCCAACTGGGATTGGAGGACAGAATCTAGCCAAAAAGCAGGAGTGACTTGAAATAAGAACATGAAGACTGAGTCTCTTGGGAGAGAGTGTGAGCACGCTCACACACACACACACACACACACACACACACACACACACACACACAGAATATGAAAACCAGGAGAAGACTTGCTAGGACTCCCAGTTGTTTCCAAGGGAAGGGCTGGAAAGAAGGGCCTCCATTTAGCTAAGTGGTAGAACTTTTAATGTCCTTCTCACAGCCTGCTATGTCCTGCCTTCGTCTCTCTGCGAGATTGTAGTCAGACCCAGTGTCATGCTGTAGACAGAGGAACCATCTGTAAATCAGATTAAACATCTCCCAGGAAGCTTGAGGGGGTGAGTCAGGGCCACTAGGCCCCTTCCTCTCAGGAGGCTCTATAGTCTGTGGGGTCAAAGGTTGGCTCTGTACCCTAGTACTCCTTCACCTTAATTTAACTCTGTGACTCAGTTTCCCCTAGCTACTTGGAATGACTTAGCAGCATCATATGCAGTCCTGTGATTGCTGGTCATTGACTTAACATTCAAGTGCTTAGAGCAGCAGGGCCTGAGTCCACATGGTAAATGTTAGCTGTGAGCTCTGTGGGGGTAGTTTTCATGTAAAATGTGATGGAAAGAGGGAGTTAGAACTCATCTCCCGCCTCCTCGTCCCAATGTTGCCATAGAGCTGAGCAGCCACTGAGTTGGAGTTCAGTTTAATATCCATCCATCCATCCATCCATCCATCCATCCATCCATCCATCCATCCCTGTGTGTGTGTGTGTGTGTGTGTGTGTGTGTGTGTGTGTGTGTGGTGTTGTTGTTGCAGATGGAATCCAGGGCCTCTAGTTGGCACGGCCAATGCTCCATCCTGAGGCACATCTCCAGCCCCTGGGTCTCCCCATTTAAAGGGGGTGTTCTTCGAGCTATAAAACTATCATTTTGTTGAGTCTGGCCTCTGGTCCCTAATTTGATCCTACCAAGAATTTTGGAGTAGCCGCTTTGCCTTATTCTGTACCTGTCCACCATAACCTCCTGCTGGGTTGCTTCCCACCAGGCCTTTTTTGTGACCCTGACCCCCCTCACTTAATTCTCTCTCACTCTGAGAAGCTTCCTGTTTGAGAGGACAGCCATGGAAGGCTGATGTAGGGCGGGCCCAGCTTGCTCCCACCTCCTTCAGTCATTTGAGGGAACCTGCTTGAGATCGCTGGGGACACACTCCTTCTGGGTGTGCCACAGTGGACTGACCTGGGACACAGTGAGTTTCTTTAGAATTTCTCAGGCACCCAAAGGCAGTCCCTGGAACCACCATGTTAAGCTCCCGACACGGTCCGAGGCTTGCTGTAAGCCTGTTTTGATCACTTTCCTAATCTAATGATATTTCTTCACATTGGCAGTAATTAGACTCTGTAATCCCTTCATTCGACACTGTTTGACCTTTATCTTAAATTAAATTTTTTTAATATGACTTTGAAAGAATCCCACAAGACGTGTTTGCAGAGAAAAAGAGTGCATTAAAAGGAATTATAGTTTCTCAGTCTCAGGCTGGCTCAGAACTGCCTTGAGTAGGAGGTATAGCTTCAGGTGACTGACGCGCCCACCTGCCTGCCCAGAGTAGTGCAGAAACCCCAGCCAAAGCCTTGAATGCAGTTGGGAGTAAGAGGAGAATAGTGCCTTACACACAAGTGTTTTCCTTGTGCTTTAGAAGTGGGTTAAAGTCACACCCAGGGTCTGTTTTTCTCCAGGATTCCCAAGACAGTCCTGAGGCCCTGCTTGAAATCTGAATGGATGCTGGGGTTTGACCAGGGGATGAGGGCAGGAGAAGTGGCCTTACACAGCACCGTGGTACCTGTGTGTTTGCTGCAGGCCCCTTTCATGGTGCAGGCTCTGCTCCCTGCCAGGGCAGGAGAAGCTGCAGACTTCAGGAGGTCTGAGCAAACAGGCCTGTGAGGAGGGGAGGAGCCTGGGCTGGGAACCAGCTTTGCCCATCATGCGGCTGGGACTGGCAAGATGCTTTGGAGGCCAGAACTTCGTGGGTGCACCTTCCCCCTGTAAGCCGTCATTTTCTTGGGGTCCCCATGAAGTCCCTTACCCCAGCTTTCTAGCTTCATGCCAACACCCGCCCTGGTGGCCGTGGAGCCTGGGTTATTTGCTGTTTTTTCAAGTGTACACCACACCCTTGAACTGTCTGCCAAGAAGGACCATTGTTCGTGAGAATTCCTCCCTGGCTCCAGCTAACCCTTAGAGCACTATTCTGGGCTTGTGGTCCTGAATTACTTTCTTTTCTTTTCTTTTCTTTTCTTTTCTTTTCTTTTCTTTTCTTT
>NW_026596152.1:2312737-2343617 GCF_907164565.1 Psammomys obesus
TTCTTTTCTTTTCTTTTCTTTTCTTTTCTTTTCTTTTCTTTTCTTTTGGTCTTCCCAACACTCCCCTCACTCATTCTTGCCTTTCCTTCACCCAGTCTTCTCACCAAGCTTCATCTCATTGTCTAAAAGGCTTTGAGAAGTGGGCGGGGCTGCGGAAACTGAGCTATAATCAAAGAGGCCCCTTGACTGGGTCTCCACAGCAGCTCACCATCCGGGCCTTGGAGAGGAGGCAGGGAGGCCCCTGAGCTATGACGGAGGAGGGCACCCCGGTGGGTGGGTGTTGATGTGTGCAGCTGATGGGGAGCCGGTGGGAGGTGGAATAGTGGGGAAGAGGGCAGAGAAGGAAGGCTGAAGAATGAAAACCAGTATTTCCCTCAGAACAGAGCAGATTAACCTGCAGAACAGAGGTCCTGCCAAACCCAACTTCCTTGTTCCCAGAAACCTTGGCACAGGGGCCCCCCTCTCTGGCAGAGGCCCATCCTCGTCAGAGGAACCAGCGAAGCAGCTGCTGTGATTTTCTTTCGCCTGTCTTTTCTGGCAATCCCAAATGGGCCTGCTTACTTTTTCCTTCCCTCTTCCTTCCCCACCCTCCTGTAGCAGGGAGTTGGTTCTGGTTAATGTTGAAGATCATAACATGATTACCCTAAAGTCTCATGAAATTAAATCACTTTTCTTCAAAGAGAAAGGGGCTGGGGAGGGGACCGTCTGGCTGGTAGGCCAGTGAGGGGCGAGCGGATATTGAAAGCAGGCTGGCAGCTGCCTGGAGCTCTGTACAGCGGAGGCCAACAGACCCTGGGCAGCCACACATGGGCGCCGGGTTTGCCAGCAGTGGCTCTGAGGCCTTGGGTCGCCCACCTGTGCCCTAGACACCTGTCGCCTGAGTGTAGGGTCTTGGGGGGTGGGAGATGAGAATCAGAGCTGGGGGTGACAGCGGGGGCAAAAGATTCAGGGAGATGAACCTGAAGGATGAGTCGCAGGAAACAATGAACAAATAATAACTGAACTCTAAATAAATACCCTACAGAGTTCTTCACCAGCAACTGTCCTGGGAATTCATGGGGTCACAGCATGGGTTTAAGGACAGCATTCCTGAGAGAAGGGCCCGAGACTGGATCTTAGCCTTTATAGGCAAAGCAGTGGCTGTAGAGGTAGGTCAAGGCGGGCATCTTCCTTTATCATCAGATGTGCACTGGTGTGTTAAGGGTTAAGAGGACCCTGTAGACCATCCACATCAGACTTCTCACAGAGCACATTAAAGCCCTTCTCGGTATGAGTTCTCTCTCAACATGTGAATCTTGGGAAGACTGTGCGAATTGTCTGGGTTAATCCAGGTCCTACCTCCTAGAGATGTAGAAAATGGCGTTCCGGGATGGGCCGTGAGTGGTTTGGAAAGTGCTGGCTGTGGATGAGGCTTTGTCTCTGACATATAGGCATCCTGTGGAGGTTCTCACAATGGGTACGGTGGCCCGGCATCTCTTTGAGCGTTTCCCGCTCCTTATCCCTTTTGTTGGCCAGTTTTTCAAGGATAATATGAGAGAGTGAAGTTACTGAGAAACAAGACCCAAAGGATACTCAATTCTTGTTGCTGCTGAGTCAGCACCCAGAACTCTTGGGGCACAGTGGGCATCCCAGGAGGCCGGGACCATGGACCTGCTGCCGGTAACAAGAGCTCATGGCACGGGCAGTGAGGTGGACGTCCGAGAGGGCTGTTGAGTTGGGTCACTCGTGTTATAAATGTAACGGGCACAGGAGAGAGCCTTGACGCTGGCAGCGTGGCTACCTAGGAGAGGCCCAAGGAGTGCATGTTTCTGAGGGTTTAGAGATGGGACGTGGCCAGCTCCATTCGGAGCTCAGTGCTGTGACTCATTCTCTTCAAGGGTCACAGAGCGTCTTTTTGCCGCTGGCCTCGGGCTGAACCCCTCACCTGGCCAGCCTTCTCGAAAATGTGTGTCATTCCTTGCAAGGCAGAGCCGTGGGGGCGGGTGAGGGAGAGTGCACATCAGTGGAAACTCAAACAGCTCCCAAGTTCCTGAGCTGTTGCCTTCAGAGGTGTGACTGTGAAGGATGGAGCCCACTTTTTTTTTGTTGTTTGTTTTTCACAGGATAGACCGGGAAGGATAGGTCCAGATGAGTGTCCTGTCCATGTTAGCAGCCGCCTTGGGAGCTGAAACACTTCTTCCACTGGCCCAGAGAACTGTTTTATCAGCTCCCCGGGGAAAGCTGGTCCTGTTCCTTTATAGCCACAGTTCATTTTTATCCAAAAACAACATCACCGAAGCCCGGTCCCAGAGTCTGCTTACCAGATTTGACACCCAAGGCCTGAAGCTGGGTGTTAAAGTCCTGTCCAGGTCCAGGACCCCAGAACAGCCACCATCTGCATCATTCAGAAGTCCCCGAGGGCAACTCCCCAAAACAAGTCTCAGAAATGCTTTGGGCAGCAGTGGCTTCGCTGGGATGGGCAAGCAGTCCTCATCCTGCCTTCCCAACACTGAAAGGGTCGTTCCTAAAGCATTGTCTAGGGGTGGTTGTGGGTGATTGGGCTGGTCTGTGTGTCAGTCCCCATCTTGCTGTGGTTGGGCCCTCATACCCCACGAGTGCCTGCAGAACCACGCAGCACCCTCTGCTCTTACTGGTGATGATCTGGTTTTGACAATCACCTCCTGCCACCATCTGGGACTGGTGGGGTGTCCCCGAGAACCCAAGGATCCCATGTTAGGTTCTATGCTGTTGGAAGCGTGCTCTTCCCGGGTGGCTGCCCTTGTAGACTGTCTTCACCTCCCTGAACTTGGATGTCTGTCTGGAGTGTCTTGGCTCCCAGTTTACAGTCACCAGTCTTGTGCCACCCACAGCAGGCAGCAGCTGGAGGGGAGGACTGTGCTCTTAGGATGAAGCTTCGGCCACACAGCTCTGTCCACTGCTCTCTTCTCCAGAAGGTGTGGTTGAGCTGTTGGGTGAACCTTGGCCTGGCCGTACTCTCTAGTTCTTTCCTGTGTGAGCCAGCCTGGAATTAACAAAGAAGAGAAAAGGAAAGGCTTGACTACAGCTAGAGATACAGTGTATCCAACACTCAGCCAGCCAGCCCCCGACTCCCGTTGGAAATGGAAAGATTCAAAAGACAGCAAAGAAATAGAAGTAACAATGTAGATTTTGGCCAGAAAGGACAAGGTTGGGGCTGCGTGTTTTCTGAGGAGCCAGCCCAGAGGAACAGGAGTTGAGATAAATGGGAGGTGAGAGGGAGGGCTGCCAGAAGCAACAGGATAGCGGAGGTGGGGCAGTGGGCAGAGAGTCAGACTTGGTTTCCATTCAGACCGTACCATCAACTCACGTCAGCACTCGGAGCAAATCTTGCCAGCTTTGGAGCCTTCTTGTTCCTGCCTGGGAAATGGAAATAATCATCCCCAGCTCCCAAGACGGTTGTGAAAACAAGATGACACTCTGCTCATTGGCCAACATCCTTGACCCTGGCCATTGTGCTATGCTGCCTCTTAAGGAGACCCCATGGAGCACTTGGCTAGGTCTGAGCACAGTCAGCCTATGAAGAACTGGCTTTTTAACAGCTTTTTAACAGAATGTCCCACAGCCATACCTTCCTTGGAGTAAAAACCCTCAGGCACTGGGAATGCAGCGTGGGTGCTATTCCATGTTACAGAGAGGTCACCATGGTCCGGGGGAAATTCAGGAGATCATCAGGACTCATGTTTATTAGGACACAACATAGCTGGGGGAGGGAGCCACAGAGGACCCTCGGTCAGAGATACCCTGTATATAGCCATATAGAGGAGCAAGCACTGAGTTGCGGTATTTGGCGATCCATCCATTCTGTATCAGCATCTTCCCTGCCCTGGTCCCCAAAGCTTGGGGAGTGAGTGCTCCCTTCTCTGCCGGAGACTAAGCTTGAGCACACACAGCGCAGGCTGGAGTGTCTGAGCTAAAGTCATCCCTGGGCTGGCGGGAACCTCAGGGACTGCGAGCCAGACCCCACCTTCTGCAGATGGAGAAGCTGCTTTAAGAGAGTTGCACAAATACGCTAATCTGTCGAGTAGACAAAGCCGCTTGGCTTGTTTCGGCGGCATTGGTAGGTCTAGTTTCCAGCAGTGTCTTATAATCAACCTTTCTTTGGGGTCCACAGGAGCTGAGTCAGGGGATTGGTGACATTCGGTGGGAAGGAATGGGGCACAGAAGATTTCCTCTGGCGGCTTCTCTCTCTACTGTTTCTTGCACCCTGTCCATGGGCTCTGGGAGAGGGGCTCTATGCCCGAAAGCAGGGTCTGAAGCTGTTCAGCTCAGGGCTGAGGTCATGGTGGAAAAGCGTCTTCTGCCTCTGCTTCCTGTGCTGTGGGAATAGAGCCTTGCTGGAGGACCTCTAGAGGATGGTGGATCAGCAGGTGTGCCTGCGAGCCACAGTGAGTGGTGCTCTGACTTTTCAACACTTTGCCCTGGCTACATTGTAAATTTTCTTCCCCAATTTTTGTGTTCCCCTCATTTCTTTTCAAATGTCTTCGTGCAGTGAGATGGAGTTGATGGAGTTCCCCACCTTACAGATAATCTCAGTTGTGAGCACTGTTTCTTTGGTCATCATCATCTTCCTCCTCCTCCTGAGACAGAATTCCACGTGTAATCCAGATTGTGTCGGAACCCTTGACCCTCCTGCCTTATGCTCCATGCCTGCCTCAAAACGTTTTCTTCCTCTAGAACCTTCTGGCTCATATAGTTTCTAAAAGGAATAGTCCCCTGGGTAGCCATGTTGTCTGGCTCCAGTCCACCTCTCCTCGGTCTCCCCACAGCTCACCAGTGAAACTGAGATATCCAGTGACCTTCACAGCTAACCCATGGCCCCGCTGCCTCTCCTCTGGGGCTTTAGGAGCGTGCCCTTTCTCCACGTCTCCAACACCCATCAGTGTTCCAGACTGGGGACATTAGATTTGTTCTCTTTAACTTAGAACCCTTGAAATTTCCTCTCAAGTATACTCCAAGTGAGGTCTTCTCTCCTTATACCCATGAGTAAGCCAGGAGTTCCCTCTTGGTCTGATCTGACGTCTCAGTATGTTGCCAAGTGCTCCCGATTACCCTTTTGCGATAGCTCATTTATGTCTTTCCGTTTAAGTTGCCAGTGCCCAAGCGCTGCTCGGGTAGGTCTTATCCTGCCGCTCGCTCTATCCCCCACCCCCAGACCCACTGCTGTCATAGGTGACAGTGTAACATGTTTGCTGTTGCTGTGAAGAAAATACCCAAGGCTGGGCCGTTTATTAAAGAACAGGCGCTTCCTCCACTCGCTGGGCAAGTGGGCCACCACTCCGCTGGACCCCCAGCCCCAGGGGAGGCCTTTCTTCAGCTCATGAGTAGGAGCTTGGAAAGCATGGTGCCTGCACCTGCTCGGGCTTCTGGTGAGGTCCGGCTTACTGCGTTACGGTGTGACTGAGAGCAGCCGGGCCGTGGGGAGACCCAGCGAGCAAGCCTTCGGATCTCCTCTAAAGCCACGCATGCCTCTTCTCATGACCTCATAGACTCTTAACCGTCCTCCCCGTGTCCCCATCACTACCATTAGCACGTGAATTTGGGGATTGTTTCTAATGTAAGAACTGGGTGGGGCCCGCATTTAAATCGGGGCAGTAAAGAAGCAAGCCTGCTGGCTCAGAGCTCTGGCCCGCCTTTCTAGGCACACTTCCTCATTTGGTCGGACCACTGATGGCAGAAGGTAGACTTTGGAATGACAGGAGGCTGGAGCATGCAGGGATAGCTGCCTACAGGGGGACCTCTTTTATGCACCCCGCCCCCCAGGTGAAAGCAGTAGCTGACTAGAGAATGGAATAAGTCAGGTAAACATCTGAGTATTCAGTTTTAACTTCACGCCTGCAAATTCATACCCGTTTGCCAGGCTTCTGGCTCAAAGCCATCCTTTTTCTTTACCTTTGGGTCTGGTGACCAGGCTCCATGTTCTTTCCTGTCTCCAGTTTACTTCCTTAAAGTGAAGTGGTTCCTCAGAAAGAACCCAAGAGGTTCCTGAGTCTAGAATCCTCTACCCATTTGTCTGTGTAACCCTGCAGTCTTTCCCCGATGCCGCCTTGATACCTCACCTGACATCGTCTCTCCTGCTGAGTTTTCGAAGGAGCCGTGGCGTGCTTTTTGTTTTGCTTGTTTGTGTGATGCAGGGTCTCACCATGAGACCAGGCTGGCCTGGAACTTAGAGATCCGCCTGTCTCTGCCTCCCAAATGCTGGGATTCAACATGCGTACCACCGTATCCAGCTCACAATGTTTTTTATCTGTATATTTGATTGTACTGTGTGTGTGTGTGTGTGTTTAGTTCTGGGGATGGAACTCATAGTATGCAAACATTCTGCCACTGAGCTAAGTTCCCATCTCTTGCTGCTGCTGCTTCTTCTTCTTTGTCTTTCTTTCTTTCTCTCTCTCTCTCTCTCTCTCTCTTTCTTTCTTCTCCTCCTCCTCCTCTTCCTTCTTCTTATCATTATTGACAGAGTCTGACTAGGTAGCCCAGGCTGGCCTTAAATTCATGATATTCAACCTGGACATTGTGGCACACTTCTTTAATCATAGCACTTGGAAAGCAGAGGCAGATGGGTCTCTGTGAGTTCAAGGCCGACCTGGTCTATATATCTAAAGTTCCAGAATAGCCAGGGCTATATACCAAGGCCCTGTCTTGAAGAAGGGAACAACAACAACAAAACAAATACACCTCCTCACAAAGAATGCTCATGATTCCCCTGCCCTCGCCTCCCAAATGCTGGGATTTGGGGTTCCGTGCATGTGCTATCACGCTTGCCTCCAGAAACTGGTGTGGACTGGGTGGGGCCCAGTTTGGCGTGACCAACATGAGAGGCTGCGGGCTTTTGTAAAACAGCTCTTCCGGGCTTGGGAGGCCTCTGGCAGCCAGCTCCCTGTCCTGCTGTTTTACGGTCTAGAGTCTGAAACTGCTGTGATCCTTTTGTTCCCGAGGGACACCCGCCGCCGCCGTGGGTGACACTCCAGTGCAGAGGCCAGAGGAAGACGACGGAAGCTAGGACAGATCTGCCTGGGGTGATGTCATGCGCTTCTGGCCTGTCTTTTGGAAGGCCATCGAGGCACTGCCGGTTTTCCGGTAAAGACCCTCTACGTGGGAGACCATGGGAGCCGGGCTTAGAAGCGCCTGGGATGGGGAGGATGCGCCCCTCACTCCTTTGAGCGGCAAGCTCACGGGGCACACTCTGAAAGGGTAAACGTAGAGCTGGAGAACTGTCCACTCTTAAGAACAGGTGTATCGTGTGGGAAAAACAGAATCGCAGCCTCCACAGACGTTTGGGATAGAGAGAGAATGTTTTCGCTAAGGCATAGGAGGGCTTGAAAAGAAACAGTAACGATAAAATAAACAAAATAAAATAAACAAAAAACAAAACAGACTTAAACAAACAGCAACAATAACAACAGCAAAACCCCAGTGGTGGCCGTAGGTCAGCCGGCGAACAGGCGGACTTAGAGTGCTTCCTGTGTGGTAAGGGTTAGCAGAGCCTGGGCAGGAGACAAGCCAGCCGAAGCTCTGTCCTGGGAGTTCCTTCTAAAGGGCATGTGGGGTCCACCACCCCTCCCCAAGCACCGTCTCTTCCCTGGGCATCTCTGACTCAAACCCAGGTCCTCCCCATTCATTACTCATCAAAAAACCACTTGTTTGTAGCCAGGCGCGCACGCATGTAATCCCAGCACTCAGGGAGGCAGAGGCAGGCAGATCTCTGAGTTCGAGGCCAGCCATGTCTACAGAAGTGAGTCTAAGACGGTCAGAGCTACGCAGAGAAACCCTGTCTCGAAACAGGGTTTGTTCTTTTCATTTTTTTTTCCCCTAATGACATCAAGTGAAAGTAGGCGGAGACAGGCAAGCTCTCATGCTATAAATAAAAACTAATGAACAGGGCCTGGAGAGATGGCTCAGTGGTTAGGAACACTTGCAGCTCTTGCAGAAGACCTGGCCTTACTCCCTAGTGCCCATGTGGTGGCTCGCAGTCCTTCATAACGCCAGTTCCAGAGGGTCCGAGACCTTCCTCTGGGCTCTGCCGGCAGGGGGCACACGCATGGGGCACGCACACAAAGTTAAATGAGTATAACATGAACAAATCTCCAACAAAAAAACACTGAAATCACTTAGCATTGGTCAGTGACGGACCATGCGTGTCACGATGGTGTGGGGGGTCGCGTTGTCTGGTGATGATCCAAGCACCTTAGTGCGCCAGGTTGGCCCCCCAATGTCTGTCCAACGGTGACATGGCCCAAAGAAGCACTTTTCCTCCTGCATGCTCTGTGGCTGAGCAATGTGTGACTAGCTGTTAGTGGCCAGGCTACGTTAGAGAAATATAATGGGACCGCCTGCAGTCCTCAAAGGAATCTCTTATGGGGGAAGGCGATAATCCCCCCATATGTGCCGGCGATTACAGTGGGGGCACAGGTGCCTCAGCAGTGACTGAAGGTGGGCCGGGGGTCAGAGGAAGAGAAACCAGACTCAGTCATGGAATCAAGACAGACTTCCAGTTGTCATTACCACTGTTTATCAGAGCCACCACCGTGACCCTGGTGTCTCGGGGTGGCAGAGACTGCTCCTTGTGAAGCCTGCCTCCAGGGAGCTCTCCGGACACTCTCGACCCAGTCTCGGCTCTACCAGTAGACCGAGTGAAGCCGTCTTGTCCCAGGCTTTCTCATGTCGTCCGCCTGCACAGAGGATTCAAATGGGCTCTTCCAGAGGGCAAGGCCTCCACGTCCAGTGCTAACGGGGCCCACGATAGGATACAGTGAGTAGGCCAGAGCTGCAGCTCCTCCAAGCTGGTAGTTGGGAGCGGACCACTCTGTAGGTCAGTGCAAGAGGGGGAGGGGATAAATGGCTCAGGGGGGCCTGTGGGTGTGCGAGGGGGCATCTGTCTTTAGTCAGCCTCCAGGGTTTTCCGGTCACTTCTGAGACTTAGCATCTTTCTCTTGACAACTTTGAGGGCCTCCTGATGAATTGGGACACAGGACTCTAGGCCCAGGGCCTGGCAGGGGCACCAGCTCACCTGGCAACACCGGGCCAGCTCTCTGTCCCTGGGCCTCGCTGTCCTCTTGGTGGTTCATATCCCCGAGGCACCCAGCACACCAGCGGCACACCCTGCATAGGGCCCAGGCAGAGGCGTGCACGACCCCGGCACACTCCTGGGTAGGTGGCGCATTTGAGGAGGGAGACCTTGGAGCAGACCCGGAATCTGGAACAAGTTCAGATGTCACAGATGGGGGACTTTTCTGCATGAATTATCCTCCTCACGGGTTGTGGGCTTTCAGACACGGCTGGCAGCCTTGGCTGAGCCACAGTCACTGTTTCCAAGCTGGCTGGAGACATGGAGCAGAGGACCTCCGGGTGGAAACAACAACAACAACAACAAAATCTGTCCTTCCCCTTCCAATATCAAGAGTGGCTCTAAGCACAGAGAAATGGGCTCACTCCTGGTTCCTTGCGGCGAGGCACCATGAAGCCCTCGCACCTGTTCGCTGCGCCAGGAGCCATGTGTCCGGACCGTTTAGATGGTGGCCTTTCCCGGTTAATTCTTCCCGGCCGCCACGGGCCCGGCTGGCGCGTCAGTGTGGTGCTGACGGTCTCTGTGGCAGTGAGAGCAGGCCCAGTATGTGCTACCTTTATTATTAATTTAGCAGCATGCACTCTGGCTGCTCTCCAGTTCCCGCCTCTTTCTACCTTTACGCAGCCATCAGGGCGAGCTCCCGAGTGGCCGGTTCCTTGTTAATGAGGCACAGCAGGCTTTTGCCCGAAGATGCTCCCAGGAGCCCCCACCCCCTTCTTAGTCCTTAGTGAGTAGACAGAACACAGGCCCGTCACCCCTTCTGAGGACTATCCTGGGCCCCCACTTCATGGTCTTGGCTTCTCTAGAGTCTTCTGCTGCACGTCAGCCCGAACCTTGTAGCGCTGGAGACAGGCCTCGTGCTCCGGCTGTAGGCTTGCACTTTGACCCTCCTTGTCCAAGCAAATGTCCCCAGGCCCTGGACTGGCCACCGGCCTCCTGCAGTTACAAGGAGGCAAGCAGAGTTTTTCAGGACCGTTGTCGGCAACGTGGCCACAGCAGTGGAATGACCGACACAGATTACTGTCTTCTGTGCCCTCGAAGCATCCTCTCCATATGGACATTTGAGGGCGAGGTGGGAAGAAGAGGTCCCGGAGGCAGGCCTGGACTGTGCTAGCGGAGATGGTGTCAATGGCATCTCCCCCCACCTCCCAGCACTTACCACCTTCGGTAGGAACCAGGCCACCAAACTTAGTTTGTCCCCCTTGGCAAAGTAGGTGAGGGCTCACTGAGCGAGCAAGGAAAGTCATTTAATGCCTCTGGTAATTTGTAAGTGAAAGGATGGGACTTCTCCTTTTCATTGCTCCCACAGGAGCTTTCTGGGGACCTTGGTGTGGCTGGCTTCCTGTGGCCTGCCTCTGCTGGCCCTCTCTCCGCCTCAGTACAGAAACCAGGCCAAGTGCCTGGGGAACATTTCACTTTTTGTTTCGAGGAGGGGAGAATTAGAAAGTCAAATTCTGCTCTCATCCTTGAGCCAGGAGAAGGGAACAAGGAGCTGGCTGCCTGGGGAGGCTCAGCTGTACGTTGGGGGCTTGTGTTCATCCTGAGCTGCTGTGGGCCTGGAAAAGGGTGGCAGGAGCCCGGAGGCCTCTCTGCCCCTTCCTGCTTCTCCTGCAGGACAGGACCCTCTGTCTCCATCTGTCACGAGCCTGGGGTGCGTAAGGGCGACCAGAGGGAGATGGGATGGAAAGAGCCAGCCTGAGAATTGCTCCAGATGCCGAGTGGAGATGGCTGTGCCAGGTGAACGGGCCCTGGAGTGGAGGTCTCATCTCTTTTTCTACAGTAGCGCCTCACCAGAGCTGCGCCTCACATGTGGCCTGAGCTGGAGCTCCTGGGACGTGGAGAGTGGAGCTGCCCCTCCGTCTGTGCGTGCGTGCGTCTGCATGCCTGCAGAAATCAGAAGAGAGTGTTGGAACCGCGGTTATAGGTGGCCGTGAGCTGCTGGAAGTGGGTGCTGGGAACCAAACTCTGGTCCTGGGGGCTGAGCCATCTCTCTAGCCTGTTATGGTTTGGTTTTGAGACAGATCTTACTATGTAGCCCTGGCTGTCCTGAAACTCACTATGTAGACCAGGCTGGCCTCGAACGCATAGAGATCTGCCTGACCCCGGCTCCTGAGTGCTGGGATCAAAGGCGTGCACCGCTACACCCAGCTTGTGTTCTTTTTGATTGTGGTAACACACGTGCGTGCGTGAGCACACACACGCACACAATTTTTCATCTTGTCAGTACTTGCGCACTGTTGTGCAACCACCATTGACAACCCTCCCCCCTCCAGCCTTCCATCTTCACCAAGTTGGACCCTGTCCTCCACAGCTGCCCGCTCCCTACTCCCCGGGCCCTAGAAGCATCCCTCTGCTCCCCCCGTGTGTTTATTCTCCTCACCTCCTTGAAGGAGAGAGAGAGCGCAGTGTTTACCCTTCGGAGACTGGCTTCTTTCCCTGAGCGCGGTGTCTTCATGGCTCATCTGTGTCACACGTGGTATGTGTCAGAATTCCCCCTTTAAAGCCCAATAACGCGGGATTGTACGGATAACTCATATTCTGTTTATTTATTCATCTGTCTGTGGACATTGACTACCGGGAGCCGCTATGAATATAGATGTACCCAGACTTTCTTTTAAAAATAACTTTTGAGAAATATTTTCTTGTTTCAGAACTGCACTCATTTGAAACATTTAGAAATGTGGGCAAGTTAAAAGCAAGGAAAAAAAAATTTACACCTTATTCCATTACTTGGAGGCACATAATATATATTTCTTTGACATTTTGGTAAACAGATTGAACATTCCAAAAATCTGAAATCTGACGTGCTCGCCGGGCTGCAGGTGTTTGCATGCTGACATGCTACCCCAGGAAAATTCCATACCTGACTTTACTCTGCAGGTCAAAGTCCAGGTGTGGCATGGTGGTGGGCACGGTGGGTCCATAATTTCAGCACTTGGAGAGACAGGAGGCAGGAGCATCAGGGGTTCAAGCCCATCCTCAGCCACTTCATGAATTAGAAGCCAGCCTGGCTACGTGAGACCCTAACTGGAAAAAAAATAAAAATAAGAAACGTCAAACCGAGGGGCTGGGTCTGCAGTTAAGAATGCTTGCTGTTCTTGCACGGGATCCGAGTTCAGTTCCCAGCACACACTTTTAAGTGACTCGCATCTGCCTGCAGCTCCAGCACCTTCCTCCAGCCTCATCTGCATAGAAGTACAAACAAGTCTTCCAAAAAAAAAAAAAAAAAAAAAGGAAATCACAACAAAACAAGACAAAACACGGGCGCACTAAGTTGTATGAGATTATGTTCAGTGCTTGCTAAGACAACGCACATGAGAAAGAAGAATCCATTTCATAGTTAGACTTGAACCACAGCCTCAGACAGTTCATTCTGTGTTTGCCAGCATTCAAAAATCAGAATCACCTCCAGCCCCGAGCGTTCTATTTTTGGGGGGTGCGGAGGAGAGGGGGCGGTCATGGTTCCTCTGTGTAAGAGCCCTGGCGGTCCTGGAACTCAGTCTGAAGGCCAGGCTGACCTTGAACTCCTGCCGCTGCCTCCTGCGTGCTGGGATCAAAGGTGTGAGTTACCACATCCAGCTTCATTTCATTTTTTTTTAATGCCCACATGTAATTTGAACATATATTAGTAAGTAACTTACTTTTTTTTCTTTTTAATTAAGTTCTCTGGCCTTGAACTCACAGTCCCCCTGCCTGCACTCCTACATGCTGGGATTATAACCTTAAAAACAAAAGATAAAAACAAAAAAGCCTTGCCACTAACTTCTTCTCTTACCTTGTCTTATTTTTTTCTGATTTTCTGGCATTTGAGTGCTTACAGGAATTAAGGGTTGTTGCTGGTTTACTCATTACTGACAGTTCAGGGAGGCGTCTCTTCAGAGCTGTATTCCATGTTGATAGCTCTTTCCTTGGGACAGAGTCCTAGAACCATGCTTGGTCTACCTCTTTCTTCTTCTTCTTTTTGTTTGTTTTTTCATAGAGAAAGAGCCTTCCATACCCTTCCATACTCCTTCCATACCCTATGTTGGTTTGAAACTCCCTGAGTAGCCCAAGTTGGTCTGGAATTCTCAGCAATCTTCCTGCCGTGGCCTCTCAGGTTCTGAGAATACAGTTCTGAGCTACACCGGGTAACATCTTGAGAGTTTTACACATGCTAGCGAATTGCTGGGTGGGTCTGTTTCACACCTTCGGCAGCGACACCAGAGCATAGCAGTTCCCTGCTAACCTCCAGCTGATATTATGTATTACCGTTTTTAAAATGTCAATTGGTATGGTAAGGAATGGTGCCATGGTGTGCATTTCTTAGAATTTAAACAACTGCAACAAACCTCAAGATAACTATTAATAAGCTGGGCATAGTGGCACATGCCTCTAGTTCCAGCATTGGGTAGTCAGAGGCAGGATCTCTGTGAGTTGTGAGGTCAGTCTGGTCTACATAGTGAGTTCCAGGACAGCCAGAACTACGTAGTGAGGCCTTGTCTCAGTTTACAGCCTTCATGGTTTTTTTTTTTTTTTTTTTTAATTATTTTCATGGAGGGGTTAATCTTTTGTTGCTCATTTGTGTGAATGACTGGACTTTTGAGGCTGTAACTGACTTCCCAGTTTATCCTTTGCCCCCCTCCCCCCCGCTTCTTGTTCTTGTTGATATAAAAATACATTTGATCAGTCAGGTGTGTTGGCACATACCTAGACTGAGAGACAAAGTCAGGAGGATGAAGTATTCAAGGCCGTCCTCAGCTACATAGCAAGTCTGAGGCCAGTGTGGATTACAAGAGATTATATCTCAAAAACAAACACACCAGAAAAACAAGCAGGTTTTAACTTTTTTTCAGTCTTTTCTAAGTTTTCCTTTTAAACTTTTATCTTTAGTGTCATCCTTAACATACTTTTCAATTTCTGCATTTTAGTTTATTCTAGCCCTTATACTTCATTTTTCATACTTACATCTTAAATCCATTGCTAAAATGACCTAACACGTATTATGGGCGGGATTCCAACCTGCTCTTTTCCTATCCTTATCTGTTCTTCCCTTCTGTGTGCGGTTGGGTCTGTTTCTGCAGTTCTTTCTGTCTAATGGTAGAAATCTTTGTTCTTTTGCCAGTACCACACTGTTTTAATATTTTAATTAGTTATGAATAATCATGGCACAAATTCCATGATTACAGCATTTCTTGGCTTAGTCTCTTGCATTTTATTTCCAAATGAAGTTTAAAATGATTTGGTTAACAAAAAACAAAACAAAAAAAAAAAAACCAAAAAAACAAAACAACCTCTTCCGTGATTCTGATTGAAATTGCATTGTTTACATAAGAACGTTGGGGGAATTGGAATATTTACAATTCTCAGTTTTCTCTGGAGAGTCAGTGTGCACATGGTTTTCTGAGGTTGGTTTCTGTACGCTTTGATACACTCTGGTTTGAGGAATGGTAGTTTCCAGACGTAAACATAGGAAAGGAGAAATTGTTATAGAATTTAGTTAGTAACTGATCTGCTTGCTGGACTTAGGGGCTGTGTTGGGTTTCATATTTAGCAATGATAATTCTGTTTCTTCCTTTCCAACGTTTCTGTCAAGCATTCTCTTTTCTTGTCTTATTGCATTGGCTACATCATCTAGAACAACCTTCAATACTGGGATGATACCAGCCTTTCTTGCCTCAATTTTGATTTTAACTGTACTACCTTCATTGTTTTCATTTTTTTTTTCTATATAAAGGATCTTTTTCTCGGCCATATGCAGATATTTCAGAGGCGTTATTAATCCATCATCTAATGCTGCCTTACAGTCATGCAGTCGGGAACCAGTGGATTTTCCACATGTATTTGATTTGTGGGCCCCAAACCCCTCTTTTCCTTTCATCCTCTTTAGTTTCATTTGCATCATTGACTGACACATCCTTGTGTCTCTTCTCTCACTCCCAAGCTGTCTGTTATCAATTACTTCTACCTCCAAGGGTTATCCTTCCTCCTTTTTCTTTTCTAAACTATTGTGTTAATTGAAGCCATAATTCACAGACGTGGAAAACATTTCAAACACTACAGAAGTGAAAACGCAGAAGCCCAAACTTCAAATGCTGCTGTACAGTGTAAGGCCTCATGTGCCATGTGTTTTCCACCCTGGAAAAAGCAACCTTTTGCTTTCTGTCGGCTGTGTTTTGTGTGCATACAGGACAGAAAAGAATTGCATATCTTCGAAGGCTTTTACTATTTGCAGAATAAGCACCTCTTTTTTCCCACTTAGTGCTTCAGTACTGTGCTGTTGGCTACATTTAATGTATTTAAACAGTCCCCATATATACCTTGGTTTTTCTAGGACTTTGTTAGAATAACTCCAAGGGAATATCCTTTTAAATACAAGTTTTTATTCTTTTTCTGGTTTTCTGACCTGCTTAATCTACTCGCTCTGATCTCCTTCAGACAGGAAACTAGATGAGCTTTCCAAGATTGAGTGTGAACCGAGAATAAATGGGTTTCACAGCTCCTTCCACTGCAGTTCCGGAGATGACGTGGACACCGCTTGTCTGGCCTGCGTCCATGGCAATTACTTAGTCCTTTCATGTAGCCTCATCAGCGGTCTGTGGAGGTGGGCGGAGCCACGGGACCCTTGGCGACGCTGTCCCAGGTAGCCTGAGATACACCCGTACAGACAGGCAGGCCGGCTGTAGGGAACGAGAGAGGGGACAGGTGACTGGGTCCAGCTTGCATGAGGGGTGGAGGACGTGCCGTGTGTGCTGCCCAGGGCAGAAGGTGGGGGCAGAAGCTGCCAGAGTTGCACTTTCATGCCGGAACCGTATTCTCCAGGCTCCACCACACAAGGCTCAGGGGGCTGCTATATCCACAGGACCTGGGCTGCCTTGTGGGGACTTTGTGGCAGGAGGCTGAGCCTTCTCAGACCCTCCCACCCAACCCCCACACAGGGAGAAAGCCAGCACCCTTAGAGACCGGGATGGGACAGGCCAGTGAGCTGGTGCTATAGACCATCAGATAAGAGCGGTCTCTCTTTCCCCTCAGGCACTGCAGTGTTTGCTTTTAACCTTTGGCTTTCCTTTCTTTCTGCCTCTAAAAGCAATGTGTTGATTTGGGGGAATTTAAGAAAATACAGAAAGAAAACGTAATAAATCGGAAATCTTCCTTCCTAGAGAAAATACTGATAACGTTGCGCTACATTCTTTTAGTACTTTTTTCCTTTTTTTTTTTTTGTGTGTGTGTGTGTGTGTGTGTGTTTGTGCATGAGTTCTTAAATGGAATTAAACACATTATTTTGTGTTTATCCTCACTAGCCTGGGGGGAGGGGAATCCAAATTCAAAATGCAAAGTGTGTATCATTTCCTCTCCACCACAAAGCTGAAATTTTCATAATTTCATTCATTTTAAGTGGGGTACTGTATGTAATTTTTTTCAAGCCAATGTGGTATTTGCCTTTTTAATTGTATTTGTGGGCATTGGTGTTTTTGGTTTTGTTTCTTTGTTTGAAGGCAGGACTTCATGTAACCCAGGCCGGCCTCTGACTCCCCGAAAGTAACCACAGCTGACTCTTCCAGCAACGGGGATCAGGCGCACCCTCACAGGCTTTTATTTATTTGCAGCTCTGAGGCGGGGGTCTCCTGCGGCTGAGGTGTTGCTTACTTACAAGCTTCGTTACTGCTTAATGGTGTGAGGACACATCATGAGCAAAACTACTTATAGAAGAAAACTGGGGGCCGGTTTCCAGGGCCAGAGGGTTGGGTTAGTCTGTTTGTTTCTGTTGTGGAGGTGGTGGTGGCGGGCAGGGGACAGGCGAACGTGGCACTGCAGAAGTAGCTAGCGCTCACATCTGTCCTGCAAGTTGTAGGCAGAGAGAGAGATAGAGGTCTGGCATGGGCGTTTGAAACCCCCAACCCATCCACAGTGACACACCTCCTCCAATGGCCACGCCTCCTACTGCTTCCCTAACATTTCCAGGAACTGGGGACCAAGCTTTCAGACATTCGAGCTGATGGGGTCCGTTCTTACTCAGACCACCACTACAAGCCTGCGTCAAACTGCGTGTGTACCTAGGGGGACCTGCAGCTCCCCAAAGCTGCCTTCCTCTACCTCCAGAGTACTGGGGTTACAAGCACATGCACCATACCTTGTGTAGTGTTCTGTTTTGTTTTGCTCTAATGAGTGTTCTTGTTTTTAAGTCCAGAGGTGGATTTTTTTTTTCTCTTGTCATCCTGTGAGTTAGCATCTTTCTTTATAGGCTTTTCTTTCTTTGTTCTGGTGGGAGGCTGCGACTTTTCCAGACAGCCCGTGTTGGTTCATTTGTCTTTGTGGAGGCCTCCCTGCCAGCTCTTGGTTGGAGCCCACATCAAGGTTCTCACTGTCCATGAGGCTTCCTGGAGCCTCTACATTTTCTCTCCATCAAGTATGCTGTGGACTGCCTGAGTTGTGGTTAGACCTTTTAGAAGGTGTTTGTAGCATTCCCGCTGTGTTCATAGCCTGTGCAAGCTGCCTGAGGTCTAGAACTGACTTCCAAGGCTGAGAGCATTTACCTCACTACTTGACACATGGGAGGACCTCAGAAGGTATCGCTAGATGGAGTTTGAGTGGACTAAAGGATTGGGGCTCTGTTTAGGGGCGGGTCAAGGAGCCTCAGAGCAAGACCAGGCACGGTACTGTTCTTTCACTGACAGCGGGATTCTCTGAATTGTCTGTGGTGTGTGTCCCGAAGAGGAATTTGTTGCTCTAAAGAATTGCACATTTGTATTTATGGCATTGTTGGCTCTCTACGTCAGCCATTGCCAGCCCAGTGACATCCGGCACTCTTGGCAAAAGGCCTGGTCCCTGGGACACTGTTATACGCAAACACAAGTGAGGGAAGAGCAGGCCAGCTGTGTCTGACCCACTCCAGGGACCCCGACAGCAACCTGGCCAGGGGGGTGGAGAAGCGGCCTCATCTTCTGTCACAGCTCAGTCCTGCGTCCCAGCGGGGCTGTGGAAGGCGTTGAAACTCCTGCTCTTTTTCATCTTGTTGGGATGTTGTCCTGTCCCTAAATCACAGTGAGGAGTGACAACTAATCCGACCAAGTGCACAGGCTCATTAGTCGCGAGGGAAACTCAAGCTCAAGGCACTACAAGAGTGTCCAAAGTGAAAAAGGACCGGAGCCCGTCAAGTGCCAGTGAAGTGCGTTACACGAGTGTAAACTGGCCAGGCCGTTTTGAGAAGACAGCTTGGTACTGTCTGCTGATGACCCGCTCCTGGACGTGTCTATGTCAGCAATGTGGCTACATGCTTTCCAGAGACGTGTACCGCAGAGCTTGTGACAGTTTGATGTGTGACGCCGGACATAAATGCCCTTCAACAGCACAGCAACAGGCAGACAAGTGGTAGCATGTCTGATAGCGATGTCACACAGAATGAGCGAGTGTGTATAATCCGCACGGACACGAGATATTTGATTAGTCTCGCAGTGTGGAGTAAGGAGCCAGACACAGACTGTGTGTTTCCAGTGTGGAAAGTGTGAAGACAGGCAAAGCTCGTGGCTGCTGGAGGAGGCAGGCTTTGGTTACCCTGGCTGGGTGGTGGATAGTGTAGGACTTCCACTCGGGGCTTCACACACACAGGCGGGTGCTGTGTCACCCAGCTACACTCCTCTCCCAGTCGAGGGTTCTGTTTCTTATCCGGGTGCTAATTCCTGTGGTGTGTTCCATTTGTGAGAAAGAAGTCCCTGAGAGGTACACTGTAGGAGTGATTTTCTGACAAGCTTCGTACATCAATAAGAAGTTGAGAGGTAGCGGCTGGAGAGATGGCTCATTGGTTAAGAGCACATGCTGATCGTGCAGAGGATCCGAGGTCAGCCTTGGCATCCTCCTCAGACAGCTCACGACTGCCTGGAACTCCGGCTCCAGGGGCTCTGATACCCTACCTATTCTGGCTTCCGTGGGTGTCTACTCTCTCTCGCTCTCCCCGTCTGTCTCTCTGTCTCTCTATGTTTTTCTCTGTCTCTCTCTCTTTGTCTGTCTCTCTGTCTCTGTCTCTCTCACACACACATACACACACACTTAAAAAGACAAAGGTCTGTGCCCTCCCCCAGTCAAAAGCTACATACTTATGTGCTCATATGTCCACAGCATCCCATTCACAGTGCGGAAGTAGACGCAGTCCCAGCGCCCATAGACAGTGGATGAGTTATCAGAACGTGAGGCCAACACTCGGAGTGTTAAAGACTGGAAGGAGAGAGGTTCTGTAGTAGGAGCCACAAAGCGTTCTGCTCGGTGAAAGAAGCTGGTCACAAGAGAATGGCAGCCTTGGGAGCCCGCTTCCGTGAGATCTTCCAGAGACAGAGGGTAGACATCCTGGGTGGGTGGGACTGTTGGTGGGTTGGGGAAGCGGGGAATTAGCATGTTATGGGACAGGGGTCTACGTGTAAAAGGCGCAGGTGACTGTATCAGAGTGTCAGCGTGTGAAATGCCACTGAACTGGACACATAGACGTGGTTAAGATGGTAAATGTTCTCGCAGGAGTCAGAGTCAGGACAGCACGGACCGGAGAGAAACAACAGCTGCTCGGGAGCCCAGGGCAGAAGCTCTGAAGAGGACGGACCCGCTAATGGCCTGGGAGGTAGCCATTCGGCCAGACCTGCCAGGCCAGTGGACTGGCATGCAGAGCATGGTGCTTTGGCATGGGATGCCATACAGAATGAGTGTGTATAACCCACACCGACTTTGGAGTTGATGGAGCCTGGCCTTTCTGGCTGGCTGGCGGCTTCACCAGGACATTTACCTCTGCCCGTGTTCTGAACTCACACAGCACCGCTGCCAGCTGCCGGAGCTAGGGAGGTGGCTTGGCCAGTGGAAGGGGCAGGACATCCCCCCTGGGCTTTGTCCTGCTCGGCAAGAGGCTGGGACCACAGCCCTGAGCTGGCAGCCAGGGCTTGCTGCCCGCTGGACATTGCAGAGTTGAATTCCTGTCTACTGAGGGCATTCTTGTGCCAGGTCTCCAAGTGGGGAGAGTGGGGAGCGTGACTGTGAGAGCAGGAGTTTGACTTGGTGGGGGTGAACCAGAGACCATATTGGAAGAGAGAAGGCTGACAGTTTGCTCTCTGGTCTCCAGGGACGGGCCCAGAGAGCTGCCCTGAGTACCCGGCCTTTAGGGAGAGCCTAAAGGACAGCATTGCACCTAGGCTTCCGGGGCCAGCCATCAGCTCAGCCCTGGACACTCTGGCTGCCCTGTCCTAGGAAGTCTGGCTTTTTTCCCTCACTACACTGGCCATCTACTGTTTCTTCCTTAAGGCGGCCAGTTACCCCTGTGTGCCCGTTCTCTTTCGCTCTCCCCCTCCTCATCCCTCCTCTCTCTCCAGGGTCTCGTGTAGCCCAAGCAGAACTCAGACTTGCTGTACGTCCGAGGGTGACCTTGAACTTGATCCTTCTGCCTCCACCTCTTCAGTGCTGGGACTGCAGGTGTGACATCATACTTCTGTATGTGGTGCTGGGGATTGAAGCCAGGGCCTCGTGCGCGCTCTGCACATCCTTTGCCCACGGAGGTGCATTCCCAGCCTCTCTCTCCCCACCCATTTCTTTTTAAGCTATTTGGAACTAATGTGTGTGAATGGTGGCCCTGGAAACTGAGAACATTTAGGAACCGAGGAAAAATAAAAGATACCACAAGAGGCATTAACCCCCGAGTAAGCCTTCCTGTTGAGATGGTTTTGTTAGACTCCTAGTGAGAGGTGGGGGTGCTCCAGTGTTTATGACGTCATGGCCGGTTTCTGTGGAGAGTAACAGACGTGGGCTGATGAGGCCATGCTGAGATGTGGACTTGCTCAAAAAAAAAAAAAAAAAAAAAAAAGGCTTGGTTTCTGGAAACTGCTGTCTTCCATCACTCTTTCTTGCATTGTCTCTCCTTGCTGTTGGTAGATAGGCGCCAGTTTGTCTCTGGAACTGGGAGTCCTGTCCCCTAACTTGCAGGTGGGACAGCCCAAAGATGGAGAAGGGGCTGAGTGAGAAGGAAGACGCAGACAAATGCCCTGTTTTGATGAAAGCAGGCTCTTGGGGAGCGGGGAGGGGTGAGGTAGCAAACAGATCGTATCCACCCGTAGTGTGGTCTATTGGAGCTTTGAGGACAGTCACCTGGAAGGTGGTGACGGTGGATTCCTGGGTCCACCCAGCCTGTGCCAGAATCTTCATCTCAACAGGATCCTCCACTGATTTCTGTATGCACTGAAGTTGGTGGAGACCTGAGTGTGCCACCCTTCCTGGCCCAGAGCTGGCAAGTGACTCATCTGTGGCCATGGAGGGGGTTGGCACGCTGTCTCAACCAGCCTATGGATTTATGCCTGGGTGAATTTTATTTGCATTTTGAATCTATGGAAAATGTCTTAGGGTTTTGGTTGCTGAGACAAAAACACTGTGAACCCGAAGCAACCTGGGGACAAAAGGGTTTGTTTCGTTCTGACAGCTTGTAGTCAGTCCTGGGAAGTCAGGGCAGGAACCCCAGCGAGGCAAGAAGCTGGAGGCAGGAGCTGATGCAGAGGCCGCAGAAGAGACATGCTCACTGGCTTGCTCCCTATGGCTTGCTCAGCCTGCTTTCTTACAGCCCTCAGGACCACCAGCCCAGGGGCGGCTTCGCTCACAGTGAGCTGGGCCCTCCCACGTTAATCATCAGTAAACATAATGGCCCCTGGACTTGCCCACAGGTGAGGCCTGTGGAGGCAGGATGCCCTTCATTCGGCCAAGTGACAAAAATGCTAGTAAGCAAAGGACATTTTCGTAGACAGAACTGTGAAGTAGCTCTGCCTCCGAGCAGTCACGGTGAGCTCAATAGCGCACAGCAGTGGCTCTCAACCTTCCTAACGTTGGGACCCTTTAGTCCAGTTCCCCATGTTTTGGTGACCCCCAAACCATAAAATGACATCATAACTAATAACTGCTACTTCATAACTAATTTTGCTACTATTATGAATCATGATATAAATATCTGATATGCAGGGTATCTGATGTGAGACCCCCGTGAAAGGGTCATTCGACATCAAAGATGTCATGGCCCACAGGTTGGGAAATGCTCACCTAAAGCTTTGGGCTTGGACCGATGGCAGAGCAGCTCTCTGGTCCTTCTTCTAAACGGTGTGTTGTTTCGTTGTCTCCGCCACAGTGCTCCTCCTTTAAGGAGACCATGCCCCGTGAACACTCCTGTCATTTTTCTTACCACCATATACTGGTCCCTTAAAGCTGAGGAAATGGGGACAGAAGGCCAAGTGCTGGTCACTTACCGAATGACAGAAAGGATGGCATTTGGGAGGATGGCCCCATGATGCTGCCTTCTCACACATTTGTGCTTAGGAAGCTGGGTAAAATGCTACATAAATTATCTTTGTGACACTCCAGATTCTGTGATTCTGGGGCAGAAGTTATCTTTTAAGTGCCAAATTTGTTTAGCTATTATTACCACATGTCAAAAGCGTTTCAAGACACACTTTATAACACAGACGCTAGAATCTGTGTCCATTTAAGTTTCCATATGCATTTTAATTGTATTTTAATTAAAGACTGAAATGGAAATTCTTTGTGTCTCAGCCAGTTGAGGGAAAAGAATTTTAGATGCGCAGATAAAAATGTGATTTCTGCTGTTGCAAAATACGTGTGGGTGCTCACCCCCCAGTTAGGACCAAGTGCACAGCTGCATGGGAAAATGGGCCACTGTGTTAGAACCCTAGCACTTTCAGCCTGGAACTGGGTACAGATGCCCAGAATGTAACTGACTTCTTTGAAGGTCTTCATCAGTGGAGGTCTTTTGGTGGTTTGTTTATTATGCTTTCAGTCTAGGGTGGGCAGAGGGCGGCAAACTCTGGTTTGTGAGCAAAAATCAAGCTGATCACGTGGTTTTTGTTAATGGTACACAGCCATGCCCAGTTCACACTACTATGCAGTTTTGAGCCATTGTGACAAAACTCATGTGCCCACAAAGCAAAAAGCATATATCTGGTCCTTTAGGAGAAAACCCTTGACAAACTTAATATGGTTTAATATGTCTTTGGTTAATGCACTCTATATTTTTTTACATGTTTTAAATGGTTGGAACTTATTAATTCACTGGTGCACTCACTCACCAATTATGGTTTCATCATTGTGTCAAGAGCTCAGGAGCTTTGGACTCACGTGAAAAAAAAATGTAATGGAAGATTGTGAGCTTGGTACAAAACTTCAAGGAACTAATACAGGTCGGGGGTCTTGGGTGTGAATAGAATCTGCTAATTCAAGGAGAAAGGCTGTGCTTAAGGGGTTGGGTAATTTTGAGACTTGTTTGAAAGACTGGAGCAGAGACACTGGGCTGATCCTTCAGAAACAGGCCTTCCAAACTACTATAGAACAAGCCACCAATGACTGCAAAGCCAGGTCACAGACTGTGGCCGTGGTTTACAACTCCAGAGCCTGGCTCCTAATGCATCACCTTCTCCATGAAAGGATAACTCACATTTTGCTCTCTCCCCCTTGAGCTACCATCAAAACTTAATTAGAACCTAAAGCATATAGATCCTAGCTGCAAGGGAGTCAGGGAAAGCTTTTCCCTCTTCTAACTCATGGATGTTAAATAATCCACAGCTGCTTCCCATGTTGTTTTGTCTTGAAAGATAGATTTAAAATGTTCAACTCATTAATTTTACATTAACTTTTGGGTACTTTAAAACAGCATTTTGTAAGCATAATCAAGAGTTTGATCAAAATGCCCGAGGAAGTAGTGGCATGGAGGGCACTCCCAGACTTGTCTTTAATATCTGTTCATCATCCCCAAGGTCACAAAGTTACCTCCTCTGGTGGGATTGGTGTTCACCTGTTGCCTGTGTGTGGTGTTTGTTGTTGGGGTTCTTTGAATATACTGTTTAAAAATCCCGTTAAGTGTGACGCCAGAGGTTTCTCCCAGCCTGCCTCAGTCCTTTCACTGCAGTTAGCCACCTCCTCCAATGTGTTCTTTGCTCATGTGAATGCTTAAGGGAGGCAGAGAAATGCTCCACATCTGGAACAACCCAACTCAGACCCTTAGGTCAGGCTAGTGAAACTCCTGTCTGTGTTGCAGAGCATGAGGGGCAGAGCTTCCTTCTTTCCTTACCCAGATGTATTTGCTTTCTTGGGCTATTGACAGCAGATTACCACAGACTGGGTGTCGTGTTTTTAAAATATGGCAGCAGTTTAGTCTCTTTAACAGTTCAGGAGGCTTGCGGTCATAACTTAATGTGTTAGGCTCCAAGGAAGCGTCTTCACTCCCAGCGGCCAGCAGCATTGGTTTGACGACAGGTCGCTAGTGCCTCTGTCTCCTGCTCCGAATATCATGCCACCTCCATGCCTGCCATTGGTTTAAGGGACACCCAGAATCTAAGATTATCTTCAACCAAGAGCCAGAAATTTATCTGTAAAGATGTTATTTCTAAAGAAAGTCCTATTTACAGGAACTGGGGGTTAGGTCATGGGACCACTTTTCAGGGAGAGTGAAGGGCCATATTCTTATAGCAAACCCTACAAGTCTCAGGGGCAGCTAAGTTAGAAGCCTGGCATATATCTTGGGAAGGGCAAGATGTTCTGAGGCACAGGTCCCCAGAAAAGAGAGATTGTATATGTAGGACATTACTACTTTTCACAGTTTTTAAATCAAGTCTGCATCTGGAAGAAAAGGGCATCAGAATCTTAAGACAGTTGTCTCCTTATGGCCACCGACCTGTCGCCTGTGGTTCAGCTATGCATGTGACTGTCCCTGAGAGAAGGTAGCCTCAGCAGCTCAAGGGCTGGTTGCTGGTAACCAGTTTGTAAGGTCCATAGAAAGCAGCAGAACAGAGGGCAGGACGAAGGCTGCTGCCCCTCACCATCTGTGAGTCCCGCATTGGCACATTTGTCTACTTGCTAAAATTTGTTTATAACCTCCCTTCCCCCCCCCAATAAATATGCCCTCTCATGCTTATTTACAATGTGTGCCAAGAGGTGAAAGATTTGAGTCATGGCATGTTCGCATTCCCAGGCAAGGTCAAACGAGGAGATGCTCTTGTCTCCAGCTCAGACTGGAAACAAGTTTGAGCTCTCAGACTGTAAACAAGTGTTCTCTTCACAGTCTCTTTGCTGCTGTGTTTCACATTTTGCTGCCTTTTTCCTCTTGTGGTTTTGTTGTTTTAGATGGCACTCGAGCCTGGTGCTGACATGCTGTGTAGTGTCCTGAAGTGTGTCTTTCAGGCGAAATGTAGGTGTTGGATCCAGTTTGTTTGAGGTATAACGCGCCCCGCTAGCAGCCATGAATTCAATGCTTAGGAATCGGCTATGTGTATTAAGTAGGTGCCTTTTAACACAAGCTCAGTGGAGGAGATTATGTATCAATCTGCAAGAATGTTGCAACCAGAGGCTTGCAGGAACCTAACCCGGTGTCTCCCTTAGGAGCGATGGGTGGGTATTCTGTAAGTCAGCGTTCACGGCAGCTTTATGGACTGTCACTGCAGCGAATAATGAGAGCCATCTGTATCTGAAAGAACCCACTTCTGAAAGTGATTATAGAGGAGGATTGGGGAGAAAATGTCCTGAGATTGGCAGCCCCGCGTTGCATGAAGAAACTTTGTGCAATAGACGCACGAGTTGCTCTGTAGAGGCCCAAGTCTAAAGACAGCGGGGCCAGACGGACGTGGAGATGAACTAACAGCAAATCTGAGATGGCAAAAGCCCAGCCAAACTCTGTAGAGCGTACAGCATGGGGCAGATGGCGTCCATTGGGCTGGGCAGTTCAGTAATTGACTGCTTGCCTCGTATGCGTGAGACTGTATGTTCCATCCCCAGCAACATAAAAAAATAAAAATAAAAATAGAAAAAAGAAAGAAAAGAAAAGACTCTTCACTGAGGCATGGTTTATGTAACAGCAAAAGTGTCCAGCAGTGGGGACGCAGTTAAGTCGACTCCAATGCAGCCATAAAATGAAATATGTGTGATTCAGCTATTCAGATGTTGTGAATTATTTTTTGACTTAAAAGGAGTAAGACAGGAAAGGCAGGATTTAAAATGGTGTTTTTTTTTTTTTATTTCGTATAAAAATGCATATGTATTTATTTAGAAGAGAGCTGTGTGACTTTGCTAATGCAGTTACAGATGGAGTGAAAGTCACTTTAAGGGGTAGGGCTATGGCTCACCGGGAGAGTGCTTGCTGAGTGTGTGTGAGGCCCCGGGTTCAACCCCTAGCCCCGACAGTGGAAGAAGGAGCAGCCATCACATCACGGCACTTCAGGGAGCAGCTTGAGGCCGATGCTACAAGTGCAAGGCTGTTCACAAACTCTTTTGAGTTTGAGTTGAGCCGCTTGGAAAAGGAGGCCGTCTAAACGTGTTCTCCGAGCCTCATAGCTCGTGGGCCGGAGCGCTTGCTGCCCCTGTCCGAATGAGGCCCCAGGAGCCGGAGACAACCTGGCGCAGTCGAGGTATGGGCTCAGTCGCCGTGGGTGCCGTCGCCCTGTGTACCGTGCTGCCGCTGATTTGAAAGCCAGCCTCAGGCACGCTTCTACGGCCTCAGAAGGAAAACAGCAAAGCGGGCAGGAGCCAAGAGCAGGGCCCTGACTCACTCTTCCACCCGGGGGCTGGTGACACAAGGCTCTGATATTTCCTGCGGCCACAGCCCCCAGAGACAGCCAACAGGCCTGGGCTGAGGTCTTGCTGCCTTGCATGGAGCTTACTGCTCCCGACCTGCCCCAGGGTACTCAGGGAGCCTGCAAGGGCATCTGAGCCCCGGACTCACATCTTCCGAGCTTGGAGGACGTACTGTGTGGCCCTTTCTTTGTGAATAGTGGGATAATTTTCCTCTCATAAACAAAACGAACATGAGCTGGAGGGGTGGTGTCCCTGGGGCCAGGCTGGGTGGCCCTTTCCTTCAACCTCTCCGTTTGTTTCTCCACGGGGCAGATTGTGGACACTTCAGAGAGGCCAGAAAGCCTCCTGGGAGCCTCGTCACCCTGTTTGGTGAACTGAGCACGTCGCCTCTTGCTGTTGGCCAGGGCTGCAGAAGGACAGCAAACTGTTTAAACCCACATCCAGGAGGCAGGTGGCCTGCAGGACACCCCAGGGGGACATGCCCCCTCCTCGGGAGGCAGGTGGGGTGGGGTGAGCAGAGCCCTCACTGCCAGCCAGGCTTCTGGAGGCTCTCCTGAGCTGTTCACACGCTGCTGAGATAGCTGTGGTGGCGGGTGTTCCTCCCCAGGCTCCACCCTGTCCTGTCCCAGTCTCTTCCATCTTGACCATTGCTCCTGTCTTGTTCACAAAGCTTGCTGGAGAGCCCAGGCTGCCAGTGCATGGTCCACTAGGAAACCAGCACGTGCTCCCATCCACCACACTCTCATTGTCACTATGGATGGCCCCAGGAGGTCACCTCCCAGTGGCCTCTCAGCACTGTCTGGATTGTGCTGTTTGGGGCCTGACTGCCCTTTCCCAGAGATGATGGACCTCCTCTCCACGCCATATGCTGAGAAAGGTGTTCTAAAGGCAGCGGAGACATAGACGGTGGGAGCCATCTTGCTATTCAGGCACACTGGATGGGATTTAAATATTTTTTAGTAATGAGGACATCCTGTTTATCTGATGTGAATGTCTTGTCTGCTGTGAGGGAGGATCCGTGGCTGAGGAACTGGGATGTTGCTATGAAAGTGCACCGTGGCCCCCTGTGGATGGCGGGCCGGGAGGGTGTGAGACGGCCCTGGGCTGGCTGGAGGAGGGAAGCCCCGCAGAGTGAAGGAGTGCTTTTAGGACCTCCTGGGTCAGGCATGATGTTATAGGAAAATATGCTGTGCCTGAGGAAGCAGCACGTGAGTGGAGAGAAAGCCAGGGGACAGGGCTGGGAGGCTGACTGTCATCAGGGGATCAGCTGAGATACTGCCTGGGGCCTCCTGGGGTGCGAAGGAAGTAGATGAAGGATGCTCTGCATCTTGGGGGAGGGCCAAGTGTTGGGGCACAGGGCAGTGGTAGTCAGGTGGCCGCAGATGCTGTGAACCTCAAAAGCACAAGGGCAGTCCTCTGGGGCACTGAGCCACTGGCCCCTGGCCTTCAGCCGACTAAGTGAATTGTTTCCTGGAGGCCCCAGCTAGGAGGGGCTCTACCAAAAGTTCATAGTAGGGAAGAGGGAGCTGTCTTGTCTATGTCCCCCATGGAAAGGGATGAGAGGGCTGAAGTCTGCCCCTTTGTGTGTCTTGCATGGTGGAATCCAAGAGGACCATAGCCTGGGGTTGACACCAGAGACATTAGTGTCCACACTACCTGGCCACTATACTCTCCAGGTATGTATGTGATTTGGGCCAGTTATTGAGGCCCTCTGTGCCTCAGTCCCCTTACCTCTAAAAGGGGAAAGAGTTGCAAGTTCAGTGGTGTTTCATACATTCAGACAAGCCTTTGTATGTATTAGCAGTCATTCCCCATCGCCCCCGCCCTGTCCTAGCTCTTGGCAACCATTGATCTCCTGTCTTCATGGATTATGACATTTCACAGTAACGTGATCTACTGTGACTGGTGACTTCTAACATCGTGTTTTCAAGGTTTACCCACATTTAACATATCACTGCATTACTCATGTTGACGGCAGAGTAATAGTCCGTTGCAGGGATATACCACATTTTGTTTTTAACCCATGTATCATAGCATTTGGGTTGTTTGTATCGGGGCTTTGATGGATGAGGCTGCCCTGAGCACTTATGGGTGTGCCTTTGTGTGGACACAGGTTTTCAGTTTTCCCGAGGGTTCATCCGGGATCACTAGGTATTTAACCTCGGGGACCGACAGACTGTTTTCCTAGGTGGCTTAAGTGCTCCGTATCCCTGCTGGTGACGCACGAGGGCTCCAGGTGCTCCACACCGTTCCAGCAGCAGCGTGGCTGCCTTGTTTTCCTCTTGCCGTTCGGCCAGGTGTGAAGTGGTGTCTCCGTCATCCTGACTTACATCTATCTCCCTGCTGGCAAAGAGGCCTAAACTGATAGCTACACCATTCCTCCCTCCCTCTCCTCCCTCCAAGTCCTCCCATGTTCCCTCCTTCTTGTTCTCTGTCAAATTAACAGCCCCTTTTCCTTTAGTTGTTGTTGTGCATCTGTGTATGTGTCCGAAGACATATTCCCGAACATATAAGCATAATCTGCTCTGTCTGTATGATGTTGCTTGTTTGTATGTTTTCAGCACCAACTGTTGATGGTAGATTGCTGACTGATGTTCTCTTTTCCGGGGGAGCCTGTCTCTCCCCTGTTAAGATTGCTTAGTTGCCCGTAGCTCTTTGTCTAAAATTGAGGCCTCATGAACTCCCCCCTCCCACCCACCTTGGCACGTTTGTCAGTGCTGTTCTTATTCCGCTTATGTTCAGTCAGCCTGGTTTTTGAGACTTTGTGGCTGGAGCCTCTGCCATTTCTAGGAGACACTATCATGGCATACTTCCTGAACCTTGGGCGTGGGAGTTGTTTTGTAAATGTGTCAGTTGGGACTGGGCTCCGCAGCTCTGTGTTTTGGTCGGTTGTGGTATTCGGTAACGGTCTTCATCTTTTGCAGAGGTTAAATGCCTTGTCTTATGATTGGTGGCCATCCGCGGGTTTTCTCTCGGAGATGTCTGAGCAGAACCTTGCCCATTTTCAGTGGTGCAGGTAGGTCTTAGAAGTGCTTGAAAGCTGACCTCACACGTGGTTTGCAAGCTGCTCTTAGACTCCCTGGGCCTGGCAGGCAGCCTCTCTTCTGAGTGAAGGGTCTGGGCAACCTTTGAAAGTGGCCAAACGTTGGGGAGCATGGTGATGGCTCCAGTTTCCTTCAGCTTTCTTCAGATAGTCCTGTTTGGGGAGAAGATGCCATCCTAACTGCCAGCCGACCCTTTGAAGTACCTTTCTGCTTTCTTGGAGTGGGGCTCACCAGCAGCGCTTGCCTGGCAGCCCAGGGCCACTGTGGCGTTGCTCAGAACAGCCAGGGATGGATTAGTGACCCGGACAGCTGACAAGTACAGGGTAAGGCCATTTCTCTTGCCGTGATGACCCTGGAGAGGGTACTTGCCCACACCTTGGTAGTGTAGGTCAACACCACACAGCCGAGAGATGATAGCAGGTGTTGGGCTTCTGCCTGTGCAACGCAGCACAGCACTTTACAGTTAACTGCTTGGTTGGTTTGTTTGTTTTAAGATGTATTCATTTATAATGTATACAATACTCTGCCTGCATAAACACCTGCTCACCAGAAGAGGGCACCAGATCTCATTATGGATGGTTGTGACCCACCATGAGGTTGCTGGGAATTGAATTCAGGACCTTTAGAAGAACAGTCAGTGCTCTTAACCTCTAAGCCATCTCTCCAGACCCAAACTGCTTGTTTTTAATGAGTGGGAGGAGCTACTCTTAAAATATCGGTAAAAGGTGTGGCCAACCAGATCCATATCCCCCCAACCAGCTATTTCTTACTTAGGTCATTAACTACCGTATTGTATCATGCATGGGAGGATGTGTTCTTCTTTGTACAGCCACAGGGGATATGTGGATTGATACCAGTGTCCTCACACATAGGAACTGCCACCGTACATGTGTTGTGCGGTTGGCTTTTACATTATTTTGTACACAGACTGGATTTGTAGTCTGGTCGTGTGCAGGTACTCCCAAGAGGCTGCGCCAGAGAGTGCTGGCTGAGGCATTCATTTCTTGAGGACATTTAGACTGCACAGGGGCAACCGAACTCACATCCTTCTAGCGCTACCCCCCACAGTGTCACAGTGATGTCTTTGGTTCCAGCCACCTGCTGCTTGGGCTGGGCATGAACTTAGTTTTTCACTTGCCTTTCTCTTCTTTCTTCCTTCCTTCCTTCCTTCCTTCCTTCCTTCCTTCCTTCCTTCCTT
>NW_026596152.1:2343627-2398098 GCF_907164565.1 Psammomys obesus
CTTCCTTCCTTCCTTCCTTCCTTCCTTCCTTCCTTCCTTCCTTCCTTCCTTCCTTCCTTCCTTCCTTCCTTCCTTTCTTTTTCTCTCTCTCTTTCTCTTTCTTTCTTTCTTTCCTTTCTTTCTGTCTCTGTCTATCTATCTATCTATCTATCTATCTATCTATCTATCTATCGGCCTCGAACTCACAGAGATCTGCCTGCCTCTGCCTCCCCGAGTGTTGAGATTACAGGCATATGCCACCGCACCAGCCCACTTGACTTTTTGTAACCAAACCAAATCCCTTGGTATTTCCAAAGGTGGCCTCCGTCTTTGGTGAAGAATGCCCATAGGTCCAGCTTGATCCTTAGGTTTCATGTGAGCCTTTGCTGTTCCTTGAAGCCCTCATTAAATCCTGAAGAAAGGCATAGGGATCTGAAGAGTCATGTCAAGGTAGCTATCCCACGTTTTCGAGCAGAAGGAGCAGACCTTCCTGACAATGTGGTTACAAGGAAAAGAAAGCAAATAGCCCAGCGGCTATGTCAGTGGAGAACTGATGACTGTTAAAATTCCCACCAGGGCCAGGCTGGTTATAGAGTGAGCCTGCGCCCACAGCCAGTTCACTGAAACCCTCCTGGTGGTGGCTGCACTCTCCTGTTCCATTTCTTCTCGCGGACAGTCCTTTCCCTAGCCCATCTTACTCCAGTTCTAGTGCCTGTAGTTCTGGTGGCTTTCCCTTTTCCAGACACCCTGCCACGTCACTCCCTCTCCTCACAGGCAGGGGAAGTTCATGTTGCCTTCAGCAGAATGTCTGGCAGTTGCGCCTCATCCGAGTTCTGAGGTCCTCTCCCACCCTCGCTGTTGATGGGTGCAGTTTCCAGGCTTGCTTCCTCTGCGGATGCTCCGGCTTCTCCCTGGGGCCTCCCTGCTGCGCCTCGCATACCTGGGTTAGTATTATTCTGGCTCTGTGATAATTTGTGCTTGCTCACGCTCACTCTGCTCACTCCGCTGAGGCCCCTCTACTTCCGTCCACCCCTTTCTGAGCCTGTAAGCCATCTAGCCACCTTCCATCCCTCCCCATTCCATAGAAATGTGGTTGGCAGAACACTCCAGCTGGCCAGCTGGTCAGCCACACCAAGGCCCCAGCCCAGGGCTGGCAGCTCTGCTCATCTACTCATTTTTCCCTCGGCAGAGCTGACTCCCTGGGTGCCCTTTAACCTAGCAGCCCAGACATCCTTTCTTCCCTAGGCGATCTCACACCTACTCCCTCAGGTCAAGCCTTCTCTGACCCCTTTGTTGCAGTCACCTCCCTCGCCGTCCTCCAGTTTGTCAGCGTTCCTCTGCATGTGCTAGAGCTGGACTATGACCAGTTGGTGGCAGGGGGATTGTGTCCTCCTTTGTCTGCAGGAGTTTTGATGTTTAGGGAGTGCATTGTAGAATCTATCTATCCATCCATCCTATTTATGTTTCTATCTATATCTATTCATGTATCTATCATCAATCTGTCTATTATCTATCTACATTTATTTATCTATTATCTTTTTGAGACAGGTCTAATAATATAAGTGGACTTGAACTCATTCTTTATTCTAAGATAATCTTTAACTTTTGATCCTCCTGCCTCCACATTCCCAGTGCTGTGATTATGAGCATGAGACACCAAACTTGATTTTTTTTTTTTTTTTCCAGTTCTGGGGACAGAACCCAAGGCTTCGTGCACACTAGCCAAGCACTCTGAGCTGAGCTACCTTGCTAAAGAACCTTCACCACTCTCAAACTCTGAAGTTCTGAACTGACTTGGGTTGGAATCTTGGGGGTTGGATAGTGGCTTTTATTTCTTAGTGACACCCCTGAGCAGGCAAAGGGAGGCAGCAGAAAGTTGGATCTGCGGAGATTGGATCTAGGGAGAGCATTAACTACAACTGTGAGACTGGGCTATGTTCTTGAGCTCCAGAATTGTGCTTTTGTGATATTGTATACTGTGCTGTGATATTGTATCTCTTTTGTTGCAAAGGCAAAGCTGTTCTGGGTAGAAGCTAGCGAAAGTAAAGCAGGGTAAAGGAAAGGCTAGAAACGTTATGCAGTGGTCTTGACCCTGTTAATATCCTTGCTTGCTACCGCCAGAATGACAGCCTGACCCATCTCTGTGCGATTCCAGCCTCGGCAGCCCCGCGCCTCCAAACTCAGGCGTGCACTCTGGGTTTCACCTTGCTGAACTGTCTGCTCTGCAGAGTGCTGACGCTCTGTGGCGTTCTGCTTCATGGACGTACCCTTGTACCAGTTACCTCGTTGTCCCCGCAGTGGAACGATTTCAGATTCTTTTTTTCTGCTGCAGGCTTTGCTGTGTCTTTATGTTACTCTCAGGGTTCCCTTAGAATAAACCCCTAGATTGGAATTGGGGGCCAAACAGAATGGCCGATTAAAAAAAATTTTTTTTTGTATGAAAGTTGACCCGTGTGCATGTATGTGAGCCATGTGTGTGCCTGGAACCCTTGGAGATGGGAAGAGGGCATCCAGTCTCCTGGAACTAGAGTTAGGGATGGCTGTGAGCTGGGAATGGAACCCAGGTCCTGGGGAAGAACAGCCAGCGCTCTTAACAGAGGCGCCATCTCTCCAGCCTTCCATGTCTGTGTAGTTAATGTTTTTCTGTGGTGGTATCATTCTCTGCATTTGTTCCCAGGATGATATGAACCTTTACTTGTATCTTTACCAGTAGGTTTTGCAGTTTTTAAAGTTGCATTTCAGTACATGTAAATAGAAGGTGCGTAGGCCGATGGTGACTCCTCTCACCAGTTACAGCCGCCTCGTCTCCTGCACAGCCTGCTGTGCCTCGTCTCCTGCACAGCCTGCTGTACCTCGTCTCCTATACAGCCTGCTGTACCTCGTCTCCTATACAGCCTGCTGCCTTTCTCTCAGGTTCATTTTGGACTCAGTATTTGACATTAGGGTTTCTCTCTTTGTCACACTGGCTCTCCATTTTTGTCATCTCCTGATGCTTTTTTATTTTTATTTTAATTTTTTAAGACAGGTTCTCACTGCAAAAACCTGGCTGACTTGGAACTCTGCAGACCAGGCTGGTCTTGAACTCAGAGATCCACCTGCCTCTACCTCTCAAGTGCTGGGATCAGAGGTGTGCACCACCACACCGGCCTCAGGATTCAGTGCAGGATTTTGGAGCTGGGTGTGGTGACTGCCACCTGTGATCCTGACATGTGGGAGACAGAAAGCAGGTAGATCAGTGAGTCTGAGGCCAGACTGAGCTACGAGGGTGAGATTCTGTTTCAAAAACTAGCTATGCATACAGGTTGGTGTGAGAGCATTTCCCTGGAATGTTCAAGGCTGTAGGTTCCATCCCAGCTTTGGGTGAGGCAGGGGACAGCTTCTGAAGCTTTCTGAATGTCACACCATCAGCGGCAAGGCAAAGGGTTGTTCTCCCTGTCACACTAAACCTTTGGGAAACATTCGGCATCCCTGACCTCTGCGATGAGCTGTTTTACACAGCGACTTCATCTTCGCATGGAAGGACACTCAGGTCCACTTGGCAACCTGTGACTTGTCTCCGGAACCCAAGCTTTGTCCCGAGAGGAGGTCCTGTCTGTGGCAGCTTTGTCCATTGGTTCCAGGACCCAGGCATTCACATCCATCTTAAAAATCAAACAACAGATAAACAGACAGACAAAACCCCAGCAGCTCTGCTCTGCTAGAGGCAGAGCTTTTCTTCCATCCCTAGGTGTGCCAGGCCCAATCCTCAGTTCCTCCTTCCTGAGGTGAGGACTGCAAGGTGGAAGCTGATCAGATTGGGTTGCCATTTCTTCAGCACATCCCTGAGCTGTTGCCATGGCAGCGGGTGGATAGACATGTCCTGCTTGGGCCCCCCTTCCTCCAGCTTCTCTGTGGATTCCACTTCCTGCCTTCCGAATGAGCATGTGGGTGGGAAGCCTGCTGGGTGGTCTGCCCAGATTTCCAAGAGATGTGTGGCCACACCTTGCATACTGCCTAAGACGGGCCCAGGCCCGGCTCAGACCACACTCAGCTGTGCTTTCTTTTCCAATGATGCTGACGATGATGGTGGTGGTGACGAGGGAGGAAAGAGGATGAGTGGTTCCTGTCGTAACCAGACAGCAGCCGGATGATGAGCTGGAAATCCTACAGAGGCCTCCTCCCATGCCTGGGTGCCAACCTACTTCCTGCCCTAAAAGACAGCTCTGTGTGTGTGTGTGTGTGTGTGCGCGCGCGCGCGTGTTTTTGTCCTGTTGGCCATGATCATGGAGTCAAGTGGCTGAACCCCAAGACCTGACTGCCTGGCTTTGAACACCATATCCCTATTAGGATATTTGGACAAATTACCGAACTTTTTCTATGCCTTAGTTCCTCTTAAGTGGGGGTAATACTTAAGAGAGTCAACACAAGGAGTGGCTAAACGATGATGTAATTAAGTGGATGCGCTTTCCAGTGCCCACGCTGTTCACAGTTCCCGTTCACTGTGTTCGTCATGTGTGTCTTTTTTTTTATTTTTAAATCAGAATCAGGGTTCTCCGGAGTTGTTTGACCTTGAATATGCAGTCCTCCTGCCTAAGCTTCCCAAGTTTGCTCCACTGTGCGGCCTAACTTTTTTTTTTTTTTAATAGCTTTTCGTGTATCTCAGGCTGGCCTTGAACTTGCTCTATAGCAGAAGACGACCTTGAAGTTATGATCTTCCTGCCTGTACCCACTGTGTGCAGGGATTACAGACAAGCCATTACACCCTGGTTTTGCAGCGCATGGGATGAACCCAGAGTTTTAGGTATGCTACGCAAGTACTCCCTGCCTTTTTTTTTTTTTTTTTTTAAAGACAGGGTCTCAATATATAGCCCAGCTTGAGCTTTCAATCCTCCTGCTGCCTGGGTTCACAGGTGTCTACCACCACGCCTGGCTGATGAATGTGTCTGTTTTCTTCTTGTGGCATAACAGAAGCTCATGAGAGGCTGTTTGTTTTGTATTCGTCGTCACACGGCCTTCCTCAGAAGGGAGTTTTGGTGTGCCCCTTGCATTCTGTTCTGTAACGGAACATTTGCTTTCTTTGTAAACTCCGTTACCTTGTGTAAATATGTTTTTGTTTTAATCCCAAGGGTGGGCCCTTCAGTCAGTCCACAGCTGATAACTGTCTTGTTCGGGGCCTGGTCTTTGCCAGCTGGTAATGGCCTGCTTCCTGTGGCATGGAGAGAAGTGTGGTCTAGGACTCGAGGGGTGTAAATGTGAGAGCCCAGGAAGAGAAGGTGCTGCTTGTGGTGTTGGCGTGTAGCGGTTTGGAGAGAGAGATGGACGGCTTGGACAGATGGAGAGAGACGTTCCACCGTATCGGTGCGGAGGAGGCTGTGCGCTGTGCTTGCTCTAACAGGCGGGACAAGTAAAGGGGTCTGCGCCCCTCTCCTCACTAAGCTGCTCTCTCCTACCTACGGTTGGGGGTTAAAAGGGAGGGGCTTTAAGGAACCCCAAATAGAGTAGAGTTTACAAAAGAGCGCTGCACTATTCCAGACTTTTTACCACGTTATCGGATGTAACCCACACAAAGTCTTTAAATGAAGCTGTTAGGTCCATTTTACAGATGGCGCTTTGGCCGTCTAGGGTACTGACAGCATTGTGGGGGCTGACAGGTGACAGGGTCACCCCACACAGGCTGCCTGCAAAGCAGAGTAGAGACGAATGGGTGAGCGAGAAGAGAGAGAGCCTTTTGAGAGAGTTGGGACAGTGTAGCATCCCACAAACTGAATAGGGTCCATGGTGTGGGTGACACAGAGCTGGTTCACTGAAATCTCATTTGTAAGTGAAATGAAAGGACAGGGTCAGGGTATATAGAAGTGCTTTGCCCGAGGAAGAGGGTTAAATAACCCAGGTGGACTCTCTCCTCCTCCCCAACCTCCTCGTTAGTGCTCTGGTCCAGCCCCTGCTACCCTGGCTCAGTATGGCTGAGAGCTATTAGTGATGGTCCCTGGAGACAGAGGGCTTGGAGTTCAGCTCTGATGGCTGATAGCACTGGGCAGAGAGGTCATGTGGGAACCACGGAGGCAGGCACAGACCGGAGGCGCTGCGAACTTGAGCCTTCGGAGAAACAGCGTGGACTGTCACCTACCAGGGTGTCAGGGATGAGAGGCCATGGGTCTCGTGTCCTTCCTGGAGAGGATCCTAGAGACCAGGAGAAAGGCTCAGTGGGCAGGGGCTAGACCAGGCAAGGTGAGGGAGCAGTTTGTCTGTATGAAAGGAAGCTAGGGTGTCTATGGAACTGTGGGGTGATATGACTGGGGCTGTGTTTCAGTAAGATCACCCAAGTTGCTTTGTGGGAGGCAGAGGCTATGAGAGGTTCTAGGTGGGGGTAGAGGAGGCTTGGGTGGACAGTGGTGACCACTGGGCATACTGAGTGTCTTTAGGATGTGCTGTCACCAGGGCTTGGTGAGTTGTTGGTGAGAAGAAAGGGAACGGAAGCATGACACTTGAGTCCTGCTCCAGTATTGGTATGAACCTGGGGTTTGATGTCACAGGTTCAAGGACACATGATGAAGGAGAGTGCTGTTTTGTCCCCTCTCAGTGACACTAGGGAGCATGGTATATTGTGTGGCAGAGGTGGAATGGACTAGGCTCTGTGGCCAGGGTCCTTGGAGACGCTCAATTCCCTTAGACATTCTTGGTCTTGGGAACTCTTGGAGACAGGAGAAGCAGAGGAGGCCAGGGCCAGGTACCTCAGACCTCCCGAAGCCTGCTTTGGGATCTGGAAAGTCACCTGAGAAAACATAGGCCATTGCTGGTGACCTTTCAGCGAGCAGACGTGAGTAGCTTGGGTGGAGCGACTTCCAGCCTAGCACCCTGGAGGAGAGTGTAGGTTTGTCCTCCCCTATGGCGAGCTTCTGCTCTTCCTGTGGCTCATCCCGGAAGTGTGGAGGGTGTGGGAAGCACGCAGCTGAAAGGACAGGGTGTTAGGTGACGTCAGTGGTGTTCTGACATACAGCTGACAAGATGCAAGGCGTGATGGCCCTAGGCTGGCAGCCATCTTTAGCCTACGAACTCGAACTGCATGTAGCCCAGAACAAGAAGACCGCCTGTCACTTTCCACATCCACCCTTCGCCTCGGACTATTTGAGCTGACTTTCTCCACCTGGGCCTACGTCATCTAGATATGTTCTGTTGATTCAGCAGGAGGAGGAAATGTCCTGCATTCTTGCCATACCTGGCCTTTTAGTGTCCACGAGGAAGACCTTAGTCATTTTCTGGGGCTTTGTAGAGTCTTCTCTCCCAGGCCTGTTCACAGAGCCATCTGAGTGGCGTTCACTTAACCCAATTACGGAGTGACAAAAATCAGGATTACTTGGGAGCTTCAGGGATTAATGGGACAGAATGGAAGCTAGTTAGGCAGATTGCCCATTGACTGACTGTTCATTCATCCACCGTGCTGCTGGAGGGAGGAAAGCAGGTTAAAGACTGAAGCAAGGAGCAGTCCCCTCTCTGCTTGTGGGATAAGGGGTGCTTCATGATCCCCCCAAGTCTTTCCCTGCGATAACGCTGCCAGATGTGAGACTGGTAAAAATATGCAGAAATGAAATCATTGTTGCAGAATTTCGACCTGGCAGTGTGAAGAACACCAAGCCAGAGTGTGGGTGTCAACAACAGGACTTTGGGGAGGGGGTGTCACCGTTCAGGGGATCATGATTCCTAAGACCCCATTCTTACCATCCAAGGGTTCAGTACTTAAAAGGTTCTACTCTGGCAAGTGGTCAGGGAACTCAAGCTTCATGAAATTCAGACATTTCATCTAAGGGCTTCAGAGAGCCAGGTCCAGGTGGGGGAGCAGGCTGAGGAAGGGGTCCCTGAGCTGGATGCGGAGGCGTGTGCTGCAGAGGGTCTCAGCACTCTCGAGTGGTCATTGGCTCGCTTGCTCCCCTTTGGGAGGAATGTCTATTGAGCATGACAAGGGATATATTGCATTTCATCCCATCTTAAGGGTCTACTGGGACTCAGGCTGATTGCATGTGTCAAGAGAAAAATATAAATGAAGCCAAGGCCCCCCAAAGTACATCATATCCAATGTCTTTGACCCCAGATCTCTGTTTGACACAGTTAGCAGTGCTGTGGCCTTCGCTGCCCTGCCACTTCCTGTACGTTGTGGAGTGTGTCCTCTCTGGACCTTGGCTGCCATCTCCCCTTATACAGATGGGACATCCTGCTGGCGTGACCTGGGAAGCTGTGCTTCTCCACACTGATGAGACATGGGAAATCTGGCTCCGATGAGGGAGTTGGAGAGCTGTGACCTCACTGGGTGAGTGAGTGTCCAGACCTTCCCTGCTAGCCTCCTGCCTGGACACTGGATGTGGTAGAAGGATGTGCAGGCAGGCACCTGAGGTGTTGGTCCTCGTGGTCCCTGAGTGTCTGAAAGCCATCCAGAGCTTGCTCAAGTACCTGTGGTTGTAGACTGGTGACTCCTGGGTTACCTGAGGCTGGCTGCCTTCCCACCTTTCTCTGCTAAGGGTTGCCTACAGTCTTGGGTTCTCGGCAGTCCGTGTTCTGGGCCTCCCTGCTCTCCCTTGGTCAGTCATGAGCTTTTGAGAGTGCTGTGCGTTCCCACCTCAGGATCTCTGCTCTTGCTGTTCCCACTTGCCTCTGACCTCTTGGAAGGTCTTGTGCACCCTTCACCTGCTTTGAACCACTCTTCTCAAAGCACGTACTAAATGTGCGGCCCTCAAGGAGGGGCCTCCTCCCTCTGTCGTGCCCACCCCTTTAGTTAGGACATGAGGCGCTAGAGCACAGTGCCATACTGCTTTTCTCTGAGCCTGTCCCTCGGACCTGCTTACCACCATGTCTGACACCAGGATGAGTAAAACAGCAAGACCTAGAAGAACGGGCCCATGCTGATAATGCGTATCTTCGTCTGCTGGAGGGTCATATGAGTGTGGCCCAGCCCTCCCCCCCTTCTTGAGAAAGAGTTAAGTACATCCGGCTTGCCCAGAACTCATTGTGTGGCACAGACTGGTGCTGAATGTACAATCGTCCTGCCCCAGCCTCCAGAGTATTGAGATTACAGATATGTGCAGCCAAACCCAGCTTCCCTGGTGTGTGCTTTTGCCTTTGGTCAAGAGTTCTGGATGTGTGTGCCAGTCACACACTTGCACATCACGGGTCCCCAAGCCCTGTGCCAACTTCTCCCAAATGCTGGACAACTGTTTAATCTCCTCTTCCACATACATGCCCAGCGGGAAAATCAGCTGTTCACGCGACAAGCCCAGGGGCTGAATGTAGCCCATTGCTGGGCCTGCTCACTCAGGGAGGCCTCGAGAAAGGCAGCTCCACGGCTCTCCTGGAGCCTTCTGGAGAGGTGACTAGGCTGCTGTTCTTTCACCGGACTGGCCGAGTCAGGCCAGGTCCCTCTCTGAAGGCTTACGGTACAAAGTTTTGGGTCGTCTTCAGAACCACCTCTCCTCGCTCTTCAGGTGGCTTCCTGCTGGTGAGTCCAGGCCTCAGGTTTTCTCAGTGGTCAAGGGATCCTCCTGCTCTTCCAGAGCACCTGAGTTCAGCTCACAGGGCCCACATCAGGTGGCTCACAACCGCCTGCCTGTGTTTAGAGGCTTCAGCCCATGGTCGGTCCCATTGGGCCCTCGGAAAGTCCATCCTTCTGGCAGGGAACGTGTGTGAGACTTGGGCCCCGAAGTCCCCTTCAGCAGCGTTCCCGTAATGCTCCCTGGGTTTCCACTCCCCATCATGCTAAGCTGGGGACCAAGATGCTTAATGCATGGACCTGTGGGAGACTTCAAAGCTGACCTATAGTAGTTGACTAGATGAAGGGGCAGGTCAGCGCTTTTATGTTAAACTCTCCTGCAGCATCAAAAACTGTGTACGTGTCTGTCCATTTGTGTGCGTGAGCACAGGGGTGTGCATTCCGTACACACCTAGAGAGGGGACAACCTCAGGTGTCAGTGCTTGTCATCTGCCTGGTTGGAGCTGAAGTCTTTTTGTTGTTCTCTGCAGCATGTTCCAACTAGCTTGGCCCCAAAGCTTCCGAGGCTTCTCCTGCCTCCACATCCCGCCTTGCTGTAGGAACACTGCAGTTCACATACACACTGCCACGTCTGGCTTTGTGTGGGTTCTGGGGACTCAAGCTGAGGTCCTCATGCCTTCGTGGTAAGCAAGTTACCCACTGAATCATCTTCTCTTGGAATGTTTCAGAAGTGCTCGTGGCACAGGGCTGGAGAGTTGGCTCAGCAGTTAAGAGCACTGACTACTGCTGGGTGTGGAGCACGCCTTTAATTTCAGCACTTGAGAGGCAGAGGCAGGTGAATCTACGTCCATGAGTTCGAGGCTAACCTGGTCGACGACAGAGTGTGTTCCAGGATGGCCAGGGAACAGAGAAACCCTATCTCAACAAAACAAAACCATCCAGTCAACCAACCAACCAACCAACCAACCAACCAACCAACCAACCAACCAACCAACAAAAGAGTGCTGATTGCTCTCCCAGAAGATCTGGGTTCTATGCCCAGCACCCACATGGCCTCTGACAACCATCTGTATCTCCAGTTTCAGGGAATCAGATGTTCATTCCTGACCCCTGTAGGTGCCACATGTGATACACATCTAGAAACATGGACAAAACGCTCATATACACATAAAATAAACTATAAATATTAAAAACAGTAAAACTACCTGTATCATATCTTTCCAGACTAACTAATCAAAGCCTCAGGGGCTCTCCAGGTGAGCACACTGCAGCGTGGAAGGGAACCATCAGGACAGACAGCTGCTCTGCTCTGAAGAGCCGAGCTGAAGTGAGCCCACTGTGGTCCTTTCCTTCCTGCACCTGTTTTGGTGTGCTGGGTTAGGAGATGGGTGAGAAGGCTTATTCTTGAGATTGACACTTCAAATTAAGAAACCCCCTTCAGCCTCCCAGACTTGTACTCCCATTGCACACCTCCATACTGAGAATCACCCCCATGTTTCCCCCAGCTTCAGAACCAAAACCTGGGAGTTGCCTTAGTGGACAGTGAGGACTCATAGGCCCGATGCCCTTCAACTCCTGACAGTCTTGTTCCTCCTATCTTCTTCAGTCCCATCCCTTCACCTCACCTCACCTCAAGGCCCTCACTCACTTTTTTTTTTTTGGCCAGGTTTTTGCTCTTCCACCCTCATTAATCTCTACGGGAGGCCATTGTTCCGTTGTGAAGGGTTTGCTGCCTGGGTCTGAGTGGGGCCCCCTCCCAGCCCCCCTTTGCTTGCTCCTTGCCTATGTCCAGATGCTGCCCCAGGCAGCCTTCCAGCCAGCGAGACTGCACCCGTGCTCTCGTGGGTTACTCCCGCAGGTCTCTGAGTTCCCCCCCAACCCCCATTCTTGGAGGGCTTGGACCCAGCCGCAGTTCCCCGGCCACTGTCATGGTGACCTACTTAGGCCCTCTCCACACTCAGGCTCTGCAGCCCTGGTTGAGCGCAGTACCCTCCAGGCCCCACAACTTCTTTGCAAGCTGGTGGCCCAACGTGGCTAGGTTAGTCTGCACGTAGCCTGTCCTGCAGCGTTGACAGGGCACTACAGGGGACCAGAGATCCACGATGGGCCCCCCATTTGCCCTCTGGTCACTGAGTCACACTGTGTCCTGAGCTCAGGTCCTGCTCTGAGGGCAACAAAACCGTCCCCGGGCCCTGCAGACTCCCAGGCGGGCATGCTTGTGTCTGCTCACCACACTGCCGCCCTCACCCATGGCACCAGCCTGCCCCTCTCACCCGTGGTGCCTGTGCTCAGTTCCTCCAGGGTGTTCTAGTCTTCCTCCCCTCCCCGTGGTGCCTACTTTCTCCTGTTTTCTGGAATCCCTCTCCCATTTTTTGAGACCAGTCTCACACTCTCGCTTAAGCCAGCCTCCAGTGCTGAGGTTACAGGTGTCAGGTTCGATTTGTTTGTTTCCAAATAGGATGTAGCGAAGCTGATAGAGTGCTTGCCTAACACACACGAGGTCCCAGATCCAATCCCCACATGGCAGAGCAGTGTGTGGTGATACTCGCTGTGATGTCAGCACCTAAAGAGGTAGAGGGAGGAGAACCGGAAGTCCAAGGTTATCCTTGACCACATGCTGAGTTGACTTGCCAGGCCAATCTGGGCGTGAGCCTCCATGTTAGTGAAAAGAAAAGAGAAAGGAGGTAAATGGACCTGGTTGCTCCTTCTCTCTTTCCCGGTCTTGAAAACTGGGAAACATACCGTGAGACAAGGGCAAAATCAGGGGAGCCAAGGCTAGGCTCTTCCTGGAACTTAAGACTCACTCTGTAACTCCTCTGTCACCCCCACTGTGGCAGAGAGAGGGAGGCAAGGAATGCATGAGGGTGTAGGAAAAACATCCAGTGACTCCCACCAAGCTCGCTCTCTCTTTGAGGTCTGGAGAGTGGCCCATGGCCCACAGTTCCCCCAAGAGCTGTTTTTCCTGTGCCATTCTCTCCACCTGGAATCTCTGGTCCATTGCCATTCAGCATCCAGCTACTGGTCAGGGCCTCGGTCAGATGTTACCTTCTGCAGGAGAGCCCCTCAGATGCCCATAGAGATGGGCTGTTTCGCCCGCATTGTTGAGGGCTGAGGTTTGGCGTTTATTCAAACGCTGCCCGTCTCCCACCAGACGCCCTGCCTCTGGAAGCCTGCAGGGCTGTTGCTGTTTGCTTTTGCAGCTTAGCCTCCCCTCTTAGAGAGGACAGTTTCTGGTGTCCCTAGTGTCTGCATGGAACTGGAATGTGGCAGACACGAGGAAGGTCTTTCAAGGGAACAACGAATGAATGAATGAATGAATGAATGAATGAATGAATGAATGAGCGAGCAAATGTGCAGAGCATACTTTCCCTGGGGTCGCCGTGTTTCTACTGTTAAGAGTTGGTCAGCATTTCGAGCTTCGTCAGTGCCTGGTTTGGGGACTGAGATAGATGACTCTGGACCCCCCTGCAGTGAGTCAGGCAGGCTCTACTGAGCTCACTCACCACTCTCATGGGACTCAACCAGATTTGTTCATGTTTCCTCCCCTGCCCTGCCTCACCTTTCCCCACTAAGAGTCCAGCATGAACTGTGTGTGTGTGTGTGTGTGTGTGTGTGTGTGTGTGTGTGTGTGTGTTCCAGCCAGGGACTTTAAGCTGTCTTTAAATGATTGCTCAACTTGAAAACCCCTTCAGGCTGGTGTCTGGGGCGGTTTGGATCACTGTTCAGCATTTCATTCCTTTCCCCAAATTGCTCATTATTTCATTTGCATAAATTTTAGTGGTGAGGTACTGCTTGAGGCCTAGGAAGCTCAAATAGACCTCTTAATGGGGCAGCGGAGACCAGTGGCGGGGCTGGAGTCTGGCCCCTGCACACGCGTCTGCAATTTTCTTAGACTGCCCTCTCCCAGAGTCTGACAACTGTGAGCTCCGGAGGAGACGAGAATGCTCTACCTCCAGGAGGCCAGCACGGGGCTCCACAGCTGCCTCCCCCTGACCTCAGCCCACCCCCTCTCTCTGCACCTTGTCACCGAGGGTTCACTGTGTTAGGAGACAGGGGCCTGATGGACCCTTGCTCCCACCTGGATCTGGCATCTCCTGCTGTCACTCAATCTCTCTGCACCTCCTCATTGGGCGAGGGCCTGGCGCACCATCAGGTCATGTGTAGGTGCTGGGGTGGAGCAGGGGTGGAACAGCTTGAGCTGCCAGAGGCTAGAGGGCATAGGATGAGGCAGCTGTGTGGGTGTAGGCAAGGGAGCTTGAGTGTGGGCTGTGGGGGTGCTCAGGGCCTGTGGCTGAGGACAGGGGTCTGTGGAGGCTTATGAGGGCTGCTCTTGACCCCTCCTCTAGAACTGGGTTTTGTACAAGGTGTGCTCTGGAGGTTGCTATGAGCAGACATAGCTAGGGCTCCAGCCTTCCCTTGGTGGTGCCCCGGTGGTTCAAACGTTCCCATTTCTTGACATGGGAGTGGCAGAGGAGGCTGGGAAGGCTGAACTGGGACACTTCTGTGGGTTCCTTGGAGGAAGGGCTTAGCCAAAGAGATCCAAGTGATTTAGTATTCAAGGGAAACACTTTTAGGCTGTGTCCTAATGCATCATGAGTTTGTCTGTTTGTTTGTTCATCCATCCATCCATCCATCCATCCAGAATGAGTTTACTGCATTCTTATTATATATGGTCCATTTTGACCCCTCCCATTTACTTCTGTTTTTTAAATATTGTGTATGATTTACTAAGCTGATCAAACAACCTGCTAATAGGTTTTGACCTGCAAATAGGTGATAGTCCCACGGAAAGTTAGCTGCTGGTTCAGGGGTATTTCTGGAAGACTGTCAGGGGATGTGGGCTTCGTGTTCCCTGGGTCACCAGGCAAGGGCCAGATCCTTGCATGAACAACGGTCACGGAAGGAGCTTGAGAGTGGTGTTGCCTCCCAGTCAGTCACTGGGCCCCGCTCTGGCTGTGTGGCAGAATGAATGCCGTAACTTTGGGAACGATGGAAACCAACTACACAGGAATTCTGGTTTTTACATTCGAGGTTGGAACTGAAAATGCAACATTGTGCAGGCTGGGTCTCCCAAATCAAAGCCCAGCCTCAGCCAGGCTCGCACATGAAGACATCAGTCAAGGCCCACACCTTGAGTTTGGGTTTACCAGCTCTTTGGGACTGTGAGGATGGGAGATAAAGGTGAGACTCCCTCAGGTAGGCATTCCAGCAGGCGCAGTGAGACGAGGGAGCATCCCTGTCTGTTTTGACTCTTGGCCAGTTGCCCAAATTTATGGCAATATACCGGTAAGGGCTACTGCTGGCCTAGAGAATGAGGTGGGGTCCAGGAGAGATGACAGAACGGTGGGTGAACAGGACTACAGGTGGAGTTAGATAATTGGGTCCTGGGTGGGGGGCAGAGGTGGCAAAGGTGACCTCCAGGTTTCTAGTTCAAATGTGTGGGTAGATAAAGGACAATGGTGGAAGGCCCCTGGATTTGGGGGGATGTAATGACTTTGACCTTGGGTCCATGAAAAGTTGGAAGCACCTTTGAGCAATTTGAGATATATCGAAGGCATTTGCAGAAACATGCCAGAAGCTCAAAGGTATCTGGACCGGACACATAAACTTTGGAGTCATCACTCCCCAAGAAGATAATAATTGAGCGAGATTACCAAGGAAGATAGCGGAATGAGAGGCAAGGAGGCCTGTTTATCCTACAAGCAGCTCAGCAGTAGCCAGCAGGTTGAGCCTGAAAGGGAGGAGCGACCGTGGGGATAAAAAGGCCTGAGTGCTATTAGGAAAAGCAAAGGTCATCCCTGGGTGTCTGAGGGATACCCAGCACCACTGTGGGAACAAAATCTCCAGAGCCCTTTAAATAAAATGGCACCAGGTTTGCATATAGATCTGCACATCCTCTTACGTGTTTTACATCATCCCCAGATGACTTGAGCTCCTGATACATGAGCTCTTACATGAGCAGCTGTCTGTGTATGCAATTTTTTTTTCCTCGACAATTTCAGTCTGGCAATGTTGTTGTATTGGAATGCAGAACAACAGAGTACCAGGAGCTGAGCTGACCGCGTTGCTGAAGAGATGAGCAACCGCTGTCTAAACTGCCAGTGGTGTAGTCGGCGGCACGGAGTTGTCTGGTGGATGCTGGTGGCCTGAGCCCGGGAGCAAGGAAAGCAGAGCGGGGCTGGGGTGAGACAGGGTAGGCCGAGCTGATTAGTGAAGAAAGATGCGTTGTAGGGAAGGGACATCCTGAGCATCTAAATAGCGTGAGAGTTGGGATGAGGGGGAAAGAGACTGGTCCAAGGCACAGCCGATGAACTGGCTGTAAGGAAGAAGGGAGGTGTTAGCTTTACTGGGTGTAATCTTGGGGTTGACTGGCCACTTATGAGGGCTTCCTTTCATCCTGAAAGCAAAAGGTGAGGGTTCAGATTCGCAGGAGGGATTCGATAGGAAGAGACAGTTGATGTGTCTCCAGGACAGATCCTTTCATTTAGTCACTGGCTCACGAGTGTCACTGCGCACCTGCTCGGCTCCAGGCTGTGTTCCATCCCCCTCCCCCCGCCGTGGGCAGACATCAGTGAATAAAACAGAACAGATAAGAAAAGCCCTGGAGCCTCGTGCTAGGCCAGGAAGCAGAGTGAGTCTGTGTGTAAAGTGTAGTTGGCCTTTTATGTTGAGGGCTCTGCACACAAAGATGTGTCCAACCGCAGACCAAAAACTGTGCTGAAGAGAAGCGCAGGCTGGGGCAGCATGGAGGTCACTGGTAGGGATGTCCTTATCATGAGCAAAGTTGCGGGCTAAACCCCTACCTCCGTGCCAACAAAATTATATATACAATCTTTCCTTCCTTCCTTCCTTCCTTCCTTCCTTCCTTCCTTCCTTCCTTCCTTCCTTCCTTCCTTCCTTCTTTCTTTCTTTCTTTCTTTTTTTATCTGTGGGCAAGACATAGTGGCACATGCCATTAATTTCAGCACTGGGGAGGCAGAGGCAGTGGAACTCTGTGATTTTCAAGGCTAGCCTGGTCTACATGATGAGTTCCTGGGCAGCTAGAGCTACATAGTGAGACCCTGTCTCAAAGCAGGAAAATTACATCTGTAGTGAACAGGCACAGACAAGTATTCCTTCTGTGGTTCCCCAGACAGTAGGGTATAGCAGATGGTTCACAAGGCTGCGTGTGAGTTCTGTGCCAACCCTATGACTTCTTAGGAGACTGTGCCTTGAACTCCCTCATGTTTTGTCGTCTCCAGGGTCTTGATACTTATCCCCCACAGATACGGAGGGATGATTGCACATGCCAGCAGGTAGCATCCAATGAAGTTGTTATGCATAGCGTACGGGCGCACTGAAAGCCGTGAGGAAGCTTGTGCACGGCTGCTAGGTGAGACATAAGCACACGTCTCTCTAACGTTAGGCGGGCTTTGGAGAAGGAGTGCCAGCAGGGACTGAGGACTGGGGTGGTGGGCTCAGGGTTTTAAGCCCAAAGGTTGGGCCAGGGTGGTGACGAGGGGGAAGTGGAGTTAAGACTTATGAGAGGAAAGGGAGGACGCTGTCTGTGGAAATAGGAGATCACGGCCTGATGCATGTGCCCATCCTCCAGGGGCTTTGTGCAGGAGGACTGGCAAGGCTTGGGACAGATAAGAGAGGGGGTCATTGAGAACTATTCACAGACAAGGAGCCCAGGACTGTGATCTCTTTCCTTAAGTAGGAATGACTCAGGATGGTGGCAAGGCGTGGTGAGAGGCAGAGGTACGGCGAAGGGGCTGGGAGGTGCTGGTGGACTGGATCTCATGAAGACACTTGCCTCTGAATGCGTTTTCCTCCACTGGGGCTCGAGGGGCACACAGCATCCTCCCTCAGTGGGACTCTCTCAGCCCCACTGCTTGAATGCCAGTCAGTTCACATGTCTGCAGCAGGGTGCGCCGAGGTGTGTGTTGGTGGCATGCCTCTCTCCCTTACCTCATACCGCCATGTTCCTTTCCATCCTTGGTCTAGCTGCTCTGTCTTCCTCCTTGCTGTTCAGTCCTGGCTCTCCCCTCTTGGAAGGCATTAGATCGCCATGTGAACGCCCGGCAGGCTACCAGGGAAGTTCCTTTGAGTGCTCTCCAGAGATGGCTTGTCTTCAGTGTTGCTCTGCCTTGTGTTCTCACAGCGACAGACGCTTAAACCCATGGGTATGGACAGACCACATCAAGCCAGCGCAAGGACCATCATACTTTAAAACTGGAACTGCGTGGAGACATGCTGGTCTCACCTGGGCATTCAGAGATCTTGTGGCTGACACCCCTCCCCCCAAGGAGGCCTGTTTGTGACCTCCCCTTGGTGTGGTGTCCTGAGCAGACTGCCATTTGCTTGTATCCATCCTCCAGTGATGAACTCTGGCACATGGACCACCTCTGAGCCCGGCGTCTCTGGCGTCTCTGTTAGGTATGCTAGGGATGGCTGGAACAAATCTTGTCCATCAGGTCACAGTAATGTCCGCCGCTGTTGGCAGGTGGGTATCATCGCTGCCCTCATTCCTAGATAAGGAGGCTAATGAATGGGAGGTTAACAGACAGCCAAGTTCAAGTATCTTGTGCTGCCCTACAGATAGGATCTGAACCTGCCTGTCTGGCCCCAGACTCACCCACTTCCTTGCCTCCTGAGGATGAAGTTGAGGCTCAGGGCCTCTGCTTATCTGATAAGGGGGCTGTAATTACTCCTCCCTTCTGGCCCAGCAAGGAGGATCGGACAGCTCAGGTGACGGGCCAGCCCACAGGTGGGAAGTAACAAAGGCTCAGAGTGCCTTCCTTTCTCTGCACCTGTTGCCTTGCCTCATGGCGTTTGCCAGTGATGCAGACGAGCTCACAGCAGCGCCGCGAGCTAGCCCATCCTGTAGCCCAGTGAATCTGCCATGCAGCTTGTTTGCATTTGTCAAGTTAATTTGTTTTCCAGACAGAACCACAGACCGGTTTCCCTGCCTCCTCATCTGTGCCCCTCCCTTCAAGGGTCCTCATGTTTGCCTCATGGTCCCCCGTATGGAGCTACTAGCCAAGGGAGTGAGAAGCAGCCAGGCTGGCCAGGGCCAGGGCCAGAGCCAGGGGCCAGTGATGAGGCAGCACTGCCTCCCCCTGAGGCCGGCCTGCTCCTCGGCTGGTGCTGGCGCATGAAATCTGAACTCTAGAGGGAAATTTACTACACAATAAAGGAAGAATGGCCCACTTTGGGGACAATTAAAACCACATTACTGTGGAATTACAGAGGACGCCGAGGGAATTAGCCACATGCAAAGCAGCCAGGAGTGCCAAAGCCAAGAAATGTGGGGCGATCACACAGGGCTCCCTACCCCCAGACTTGTACAAGGGACCTGTCTGGTTTTCAAACCCTGGGAAAACATTTGAAAAGACTACCTGAGGGTAGCCTGAAGATGACCCTGCCTGGCCTAGCTTGTGTCCCCAGTACTTCTGTTCCAGGTACAGAAACACACAGTTCAGATCACTGGGGTGCATCTGCTTTGCCCTTTGCCCCCAGAGACTTGTGTGGGGGGGTGCTGAGCGGCTTCCTAAAAGCCCTGTTACCACTGTGAGACACAGGAGCTTCTGGGGGCCTCAATATCTTTAGCTGTAGGATGGGGACAGTAAGGCCTTCTCCACCTGATGTCTCTGGCATGGATAAAGTATACAGAATCAGGGTCCAGCATCTCTATTCTTCTAAGATTTGTGGCTTCCTGTAGTCAGACGACAGCCTGGTTGGACCTTCCTGTGCTTGGGTTCCACACCGGAAGAGACAGCCAACCTCAGACCAAAAGCATCTGAAAAGCATTTGCATCTGTGTTAAGAGCTGTACAGAATTTTTCCTACCTAGCATTTCCTTAACTCTCCAATGTAATCACGTTATCTGTTAACTCTTCCAGAATTAATCTAGAGGTGATTGAAGGTACATAGATGGATGAGCAGGTGCAAATGCAATGTCAGCTCATAGAAAGGACTGTGTCCCTCTCATTTCATAGAAGACACTGTGTCAAACACTGTGTCATTCCATGGAAGGGACTTGAGCAGCCGTGGGTCTCGGTACCCGTGGGGCTCGGGGTTGTCTTGGGACCTGTTCCCCGTTATAAAGACATGAGTGATGTATTTGGAGCCATCTTTCTATCCTGGCCTCCTAGTGAAGAAGGTAAGCTTTTGCTTCCAAAGTTGAATCTTGAGTGACCCAGGACTTAGGAAATCCCTCAAAAGCCCCCAAACTCTCTCATATACATTCCTCAAGAGCCTTCATAATTCTCCTTCAAGGAGGTGTGTGTGTTTAGGGTAGAAATACACAGGAAACAGCAGCTGGAGCGAGGGGCCTTATAATCTGGCCTCCTGAGGCTGTGGAGACTAAGTGGCCCCAGGGTGCACAGAGCCGCGCTGGGCACATCACCTGGTCATGTACGGGTGGCCAGAGTTAGCTGTGGCAGGTATCAGATGCTCTGTGAGTACCGAGCCCGAGTGCCGCTGGTACCCACTTCTCCCTCATCCTTCAGGCTGTGGTTTGGCCTATGTTCTCTGACTTCTCTTTCTTAGATTTCCCATGAGCTCCCCGCTCCGTTTGGGCACTCAGAGTTCCCTTCCACTGTAAGGACAAGGCTTCAAGGAAGGGACAGCCTTTCTTATTGACAGGCGCAGGGCCTAGACCTAAGGCAAGCAGCCAAGGAGTCCAGTCCCTTCTGTTCCTTGACACGGGCTCCCCTTTCCACATAGGGGTTCTGGCTTAGACTCTAGGGTGGTGTATCATCCTTAAATCCAGGGGAGATGCTTATGGCATCTGGCAGCTGAGACTTCACAATGCTGGCCTGACACAGAGGTGCCTTCTGGAGGCAGTTGTGCTGGTGCATTTCCGCTCTGTCCAGTTGTTTTTGAAACCCACCAGATGTGGCTGCATTTGTTTATTTGCCGAGTTTATTTGTTTGTAGCCAGAACGCAAGCATGGAGGGCAGAGGGCAGCTTGCAGGAATAGGGTCTCTCTTCCCACCGTGTGAATTCCCTGTGAGTCAAACTCAGGTTGACTCAGCCACCCCTACTGTTCCGTTGCTTCACCATGTTCCTAAGCCAGTCCAGCGATTTCATCCATGCCTCCAGGAGGAAGGGTTACAGCTTCTGTGGCCGTGTTCTGTAAGAGTGACACCATTCCAGGAGGGCTATTTGGATCTGTTTTCTACAGATAAAGCCCTGTATTTGCATCTCCTCCTCACATGCACAGCGCTCACTGTGAGGAACCTGCGTCATTTGCAGATTTGGCTCCCTGTCCTAATTCCTGAGCAAGAGCGTTCACTGAGCCAGACCTAGCTGCAAGCTGTGGCAGCCGCTCAGCCCCAAAGCCCAGAGGTATCTGTTTGAAGGGCCTGAGAGCTGAAGGCTTCACCTCCTTTGTAGATCTGGAACCTCCTAGGTCTTGTCCGCTCTGCTTGAATGTCTCCAGATATGGTTGGGCCACTCACCTCTGGGCATGACCCATTCCAGCGCCCTTGGTCAGCTGGAATCTGCTGTCCCCTGTCATTCCATCTGTATGGCGGGTCATCCGCATTCTCTTCCAGGACATGATTTTTAATTAAAGTGTTTAATTATAATCCCATAAGCCCCTTACTGATCTCCAAATAAATTTTACCTACTGATTTGATTAAAATAACCAGATCCGGAGTTGGGGCTCAGATTTTGATGAGTTCCACCTCAGAGCAGGCCCCGATGAAAAGCTCTTTTGTTACTTATTTTGGGCCACTTAAATCCTACTTGCTTTCTTCCACCCTGCTCCGAATAGGGAGATCTTTGCATGTGAAGAAGGCATTCTAGGAACCAGTAAGCTGAGTGCCTGGGTGGGGCAGAGCGATGTGCTAGTTTCTAACCGTCTCACAGTGAGGAAGCTCCAATCGGCAGTGCCTTCCCATTTCCTGTTCATCTCCTTATGGTGGCACATGCTTTAATCCCAGCATTTGGGAGGCAGAGGCGGGCAGATCTCAGTGAATTCAAGGCTGGTGAGATCCAGGGCAGCCAGAGCTCCTTAGTGAGACCCTGCACTGAAAACAGAGAGGCCGTCAAATATCGGTTCCGAGTCAGCAGTGGGACGTGTACAGGAGGAACAAGTTGGCATAGTACAAACAGGCCCTACAGACCCAGACAGCCCAGTGGGACTGCCCACTCTGAGGGACCCTTCAGCTTCCGGGACTCACCAGCACTAATGTCAGTCCTTTGGGGGGGAAAAAACTCCACGAGTCACCACACATTAGACAAAGTATGGGCTGGTGAGGGTAGGGGACCTTTTGGGGATAGAGGATTGCCATGCAAGCCTGGGGGGTATTAAGGTCCTAAACATCACTCCCTGCAGATCTTGTTGAAGCCTGTCAGCTTCCTGATCCGGGCCCTGTGTCAGTGAGGCCAAGAGCGGCATGCAGTGTGGGTTCCCGTAGAGCTGTAGGCTGGCTCGCCTTTGGAGCTTAGCCTGAGGGTTGGATTGGTTAGCTGCTCAGGTGGAGCAGGAAGCAGCCCCGGAGCTGTGTCCCTGCAGTTGCTCATCCCTCCTCAGCGGTGCAGACTAGAGTAGCTGCAAGTCATTAGGCCCTGGACAGCAGCCTCCCCTACCACCCCTGGGGTCCTGCCCAGTGTGCCAGCCTGGGTGATGGGACCCATTACAGATGGGAAATGACTCCAGGGAGCTGGGAGCCAGGCTTGGCTCATTCCGCTGGCGAGCCAGCTCCCCTACGTCCAGTACATGGAGCCTGTGCACCAGCTCTGGGGGAGAGCGACTGGAAGGAAGCCCCGTGCTGCAAGCAGGCATCTGGCAGGGCAGACGAGTCCCACGGCAGAGGACTTGATGGCGGTGCCTTCCGCCCCCGGGAGGGGGTGAGCTTTTCTGAGGCAACCTCCTTTGCTATGGATATGACCTGCCTTTAAGAAGGAGGGTTATCAAGCTCAGGACCATGCAGCTCTTGCCACGAAGGAGGTCTGCAAGGTGCCCTGGACTCATTAGGTGGCAAGTTAGCTGTCGCTAACTATTGCCAGGTCCTTGGCCAAGCCTCTGCCGCATCCTTCCCATCTCTTCCATAAGAGGGTGAACTAGGCAAGCAGGGAAGGCCACTCCCGTCCAAGCTCTGTGTTGTCGTGGGTGAACAACAGCCCCTTTCCTGTTTGGCTCAGTCATGAGTGGGAGGGGGTGGGGTCTTTCTGCTGTAACTCAGTCTCTGGGCCTTTTTTTTTTTTTCATGTTGATGGGGGATTTGTCGCATGTATGTCTGTGCACCATGCACATGCCTACTGTCCACCGAGGCCAGAAGAGGGTGTTAGGTGCCCAGGGCCGCACAATAGACTGTTGTGAGTGGCTGTGTGGGTGCTGGGGATTGGACCTGGGTTCTTTGGAAGAGCAGCCTGTGGGTGCTTTTAACCCGAGCCACCTCTCCAGTCCCCTGGACCTCTGCCCTTGAGACTAATGGACTTTGCATCTCTTCAGAAGTGGGCAGCTGTGGAAGTTTCCAGAGCAGGGCGGTGACAAGTTGAGAGGAATGTTCAGAGATTTGGAGCAAAGGATTGCTTGCAGGTGAGGAAGGCTCCGAGTTGGGAATAGTGCATAGTAGGCCAGGGATGGCCTCTCTAGGGAGAGGTGACAGGCTAGAGCTAGGCTCACCCTCTGGTGGCCTGGGCCCAGGCTCTGCAGAGGGTGGAACCGAGGAGAGGTGCAGACAAAGAATTGATGACTGCCTGGGGCTCACCCAGACTTGGCGTTTCCTCCACAGAGAGGCCTGGGACAGTTAGGAGAGGGTCATTTCAAAGCCTTAGGGGGAGGCAGAGCAGCCAAAAAAGGGCAGAGGAAAGAAAAGGCCAAGATGTTTACAGAGAAAGGGAGTCAGTGGAAAAAATGACGAGAGGTCAAGTAGATTTGGGAGATGGCCCTGCAGTCAACAGAGGGGAGGGGACAGTGGCCTTGTACGGGGGTGGGGGAGTAGAATGAGCCGCTAAGCCTTGGCTGTGCTCTTGGGTTAATACTTCCTGTGGGTCTGGCCCCAAACTCAGGACATCCTTTGCCACCCATTCACAGGAACTCCGTTCACTGGAGGGTCTCCCGTCCGGTGGGAGCTGTTTCAGCTCACGGAGGGACACAGGGCTGGCCAGACTTCAAGCTGTCTGTCTTGACCCTGGGCCTCTCTCCAGATGCCCAGAGGCCCGGCTGGTTGGGGGCCCAGGCTCTCTTGGCAGCTTCTTTGTCTGCCTGTGGACAAAGGGGCCGAACCTTTCCCAAGCCCCACAGGTGTGAAGAACTTGTTACCATCGTGTTTGCTCAGCCCTATTAGTGGCCTGAAGGACTGTTGACAGAGGTCTGCTTTGTGATCAGACTTGGCTAAAGCTCCCTAAGCCCTCAACAAACACCAGCCACTTATCTCAGGGACTTTATCAGAAACCATCTAAAGCCTGTCTTTGGCAGGCAGGCTTCCCTGAGCCACTCACTTGGGACACTGGGTTTCCAAAGCACTTCCCACATTTTCCCCCTTTTTCCTACCGCCCACAGCATTCTTGGTATCAGAATAAAGCCTTGGTAGGGAAGAGGTAGTCAGATTTTATTTTCAAATTGGAACCTTAGGATAAAGGGCTCTTTAAGCCTGGCTTCCAAGAGGGCGCACTGAGAAAGGGCTACTCTGGGGAGAATTTGGCTTCAGGGGCTTCTGAGCTGATGGGAGTTGAGGAGTGGACCCCTATTCACTCACTGCTCTTTAGTCATCTGTTAGAGCCCTTCAGCCTGCTCCAACCTCAGAGGAAACTACAGCCCCCCAACCTCCCCGTGTGTGTGTGTGTGTGTGTGTGTGTGTGTGTGTGTGTGTTTTGCTTGCTTGCTTTCCAATATATCAGTGGCTACATTAAACCACTCATGATAGCAAGCACTGTGACTATAACATATATAGTACGATACTCTTCGTGTGTCTGTAGGAGATTAGTAATAACTTATAGTAAGAACAGAGCAACCGTTGCAACAGACTGTAATGAAAGCTATGTGGCCACTCTTCCAAAATACCTCCGCATGGTGCTCTCCCTGTCTTTGGTGGTATGGGACGCTATGAGCCGGGTTACCCTGGTGTCGTGATGTGGTTGGATTACAGTTGACCTGATCACAAGTCAGAAGGACCATCACCTGCTCAGGTGATCCTAGATCACTGACCCAAGACTGGGAGATGGGAAACCTTCGAGCAGGGGGAGCTCCTTGCTTTGCCCCAGACCCTGAGGAGTGGCTCACGGTGTTCTCTCCCTCTGGAAGACTGAAGCATTTATCAGCCCCATTTCCCACACCCTTTCTCCCAGCCGTGCATTGGGGACCGCATCTGCCAGTGGTTTTATTAAATTGAAGCTGAAAAGAGGTAGCTTCAATGATTGTGGTCCCGAGAGAACACTCTTCCTGGGCCGTGTCCCCTCTGTCCCCTTAGTGGTTGCCCATGCCTTTGGGTTTACCTTGAGTGGTCTCCACTGCATGGTCTTTGGTCGTTTGGCATTTCTGCTTACAATCTCTAATAGTAGTGGGCCTTGGGCTGGGGCAACAAACACAACAGCGTCAACTGACCGCCCCTGGGGATCTCTCCAGAGGCTCTGTCCTGCTCACCGTTGCATCCCAGTTCCTGTGTAGCTCCCGGATTCTAGTAGCATTCCGTAAAGAGTTGCGGACTACCCAAGTGTGCCTGCAACCGGACTCCCCAGATACAAAGCAGCACCTGCTGCAGACTGCTGCGTAAATGGACTGGCCGTCAGGGTCACCCTGGTCCAGCTAACCTTTAAACACAAACTGCCGTGGGTGCCAGGGCTGTTTGGGCCCAGCTCTTGTCAGCCTCTCGGAGGAGGAGAGAGCCTTTGAGAGCTCAGCTCAGCTAGAACCGCTGGTGCAGGCAGGAGCCGGGTATGTGCAGCGGTTGCTCGGCCGCACCTTTTCACAGTTGCCACAAACTAGGCCCAGAAGACACTGCGGGAGGAAAATTTACGCTTAATAAACAAGAGACAGGCAATTTCTAAATAAATAGTGTACTAAATAGGGTAGCAAGATCATAAATAAAAGAAAACAGTAGTAGCCTCCAACTGTTAAAAATGGCTCTCAAATATTTTCATGACTCTGAGCCAGTTGTTTAAGGAGCTTTTCTCATGAAGCCAGAGCTCAGTCCACCACCTCCTTGGAGGCCCCCTGCTGTCAGCTCTACCCCCCACTCTGCTGCAAGGCACTTTCTTCACAGGGTGGGTGACAGTCCAGCCGGTTTCCTTTCCATTTGGTTCCCTCGGGCTGACACAAGTCTGTAGGCTGGGAGCAGCAGCATTGCCTGGGAGTTGGTTAGACACGCGTCTGGAGGAGCCGGGGGCTAGCTCAGTCTGTGGAGTGAGCACTTGGCCAGTGTGGGAGCAGCTCTGGGTTCTGTCCCCAGCACTGCCTAAGCTGTGCTTGGTGGCGCACACCTGTCAGCCTAGAAGGGGAGGCAGGAGGATCGGAAGTTAGAAGGACATCCTTGGCTACATACATAGTGAGTTTGAGGCTAGCTTGGGCTACATGAAACTCATCTGAGAGAGGGAATGGACATAACATCTGGAACTTGGCTTAGTGGTACACGCCTGTAATTTGGGAGCATTTGAGAGGGAGGCTGGGGCAGGAGGACCAGTGAAAGTTCAAGGCCAGCCTGGGCTGTGAAGTCATACCTGCCACAGAGGCAGAGAAGCAGCTGGACGGATCCCCAGGAGGACCAGTACGCAGGCGCAGTTGGGATGGTGAAGGGACACCATCCTGGCCACTCCCCTGTTCTCTTTGCAGGCCCTGTTTTCTCTATCTGGTCCCAGAAGGACCCAACAAGATGGCTGTTTGTCTCCTGTCCGTCCCAGCAGCTTTGCCCGTAGCTGGGTGATCCCAGGTCTTTCAGAGACCTGTTACTCCTCTGGGAATAGAAGCACCAAGAGGCAGGACTCGGTCTAGCTTCCTTTACTTCCTAATATCAAATCAGGGTAGGTCTTTTTTTCTTTACATAGTAATTCCAGAAACAGGAGTGAGGGAAACTGGAAGTGATGACCATGTTCCTGTGATCTACTTGCTTCGAAGTGTGCCTCTGAGGGGGAGCACAGAGCACTCAGGGTGAGAGATCAGTTTTTTTCTATAAAAAGCATCCAACCTGGCTGGGTTGGTGGCTCCCGCCTTTAATCCCTGTACTTGGGAAGCAGAGGCTGGTGGATCTCTGTGAATTCAAGGCCAGTCTGATCTACACAATGAATTACAGGACAGCCACAGCTACATAGTGAGACCCTGTCTCAAAAAAAAAAAAAAAAGAAAAAAGAAAAAAAGGATGCAGTTTGCAGCTGGTTGTTTTGTGGGTTATTTTTGTTAGCCCAGAGGCAGGCATGTAAGTCCAGAATTCTCTTAGCCATTTTATAAAGAACACAGGCAAGTTTCTCAAAAGAACTGCCTCAGAGAGGAAGGAAGGAAGGAAACCAACTATCTATTGGTTGTCCCATCCATTCATTCATTTGCCTGTCTGTCCATCCTGTTATCTAATCTCATGGTTCTGTGTGGTTGAATGACAGAGAAGGGGCTTTGGGGTTGAGACCAGGGCTTCTGACAGGGCCAGGCCCAGATGGCCTTCCTGTTTTCACTGACAGGCCAGAAGCATATGAATTTTGGAGAGTCAAAGACAGAAATTAAGTGCTGCTACCAAGACTTGGGCTAGTCTTGGTAGGTGTATGGTTTAACTTGTCAGGTGTTTGGGTAGAGATTAATACACCTATGTTTTTGTAAACTCACTGACCAGCCAAGAGTCAGTTCTCTGTAATCAGAGCCCTAGGGAGAGAGCGTCCATGGCACATAGATGAGGGGTCTTCTCGCTAAAGTACTCAAGTCTATTTAAATGGAATTAAATTGTTTAATCAGAGCACAAAAATTGGTTTAAATTATTTCAAAGTAAGAATACAGGATAATTACAAGACTATGTGTTTAGGATGAGGGCCAGGAAGCAAATCCTCTCTGTCCTATCTGTTTACCCATGTACCCATCTGCTTAGCCACCCCACCCACCAATCCACTTATCCATCTCTCCCCCCCATCCTACAGCTACCGTCCATCCATCTATCATCCACCACGTCATCTCACTCATTCATCCCATGGGCCTATCCATCAGCCCTGTTCCTCTACCCCCATCTACCCCCATCTACCCCCCCATCCGTCTATTCACCAATCAGTACCAATTCATGAGCCATCAGCCCACTTACTTCATCCGTGCACATGTCTTCTGAGTGTTTGCTTTCTCTCAGTTTTACAAGAATGTAATCAAGGCTTGCTGTGGGCTAGCAGATCAGACCCTCGGCTTGTCCCCAGTGAAGCAATAAAGTTGATTAAGGGCACCCGTCCCATATGATCAATGTGAATTCTAATGCGCGTGCTCCTCTGTCTGAGCATTTCCCCTGTGAAGGGAGGAGCCCCTTGGGCAAAGATAGAGAAGGCGATGCGTCCTTTATCTCTGCATCTCCCACAGCTCATGCATAGACTAGCATGTGGCTAGAGCAGTGTATATGTGTGTGTTGACTGTTTCACATCTGCAGGTATTGAACGACTGGGCAAGTTCCAGCTGACAGGAGAGGTAAATGAAATGCTTAAAGTTGGAAGTTAAGGACTCAGGACATTTGGGTGGGGAAGGAGAACGAGAGTTAGCTCTTGGTCCCCTTTCTCTTTCCTATTCGGTTTCTGTTTGAAGGGCAGAGTTGGGGAGAGGTCCTTGCTGCTCTTACCCCTTGCTGCCACTCCTCACGAGTCTGATATGCAGCTACAGGAGATGAATCTGGCTTATCCCAACCCACTAGCTAGCACAGACATAGCTTAGAGTCTCTATGAGAGACCAGGAGACCCCCTAGGTAAACACCAAGTCAGGTAGTCTATCTGGCTCCTTGATCTGGGCCAGGCTGGTCCCCCAGGAGGCTTTCTGTTTCCCCCACCCCCATCTCTCCTCAGTTGACCTCTGTTCTCACAAAGCTGCCCTTTCCTTCCCGCCTTGAAATCTGATAATGAAACTAATACCCAATATTTTTGCCTGGGAGAGAATCAGGAGATAAACAGGAAGGCATGAGGGATTAGGGTGTCTCTCGAAGGCAGGGCCCATGGCTTGGTGGGAGCAGGCTGACACCTCTTTGTGGGCCTGAGGGATCCAGATGTGGGCCCCTTTGCCCAGTGCATTTTTCCATTTGTGTAGAGAAAATAAAACAAAGAGAAAAGAAAACAAGCTGTAAAATACTTCGCAGAAGTCCGGGCATGGGAGATTATCACTTGATGCTCCCTGACAGCCCGAGGAGGGGCAGGGGGTGCTTTTTGATGTTGGCCTCAGAGTTTTCTTTTGTATGACCAGTTGTTTGGAAAGAACCTTTTGTTGGTGTGAGGTATGCTGGAAGGAGATTCTGGCCTGAGCTTTCCCAAGGGGTAAGGAAAGCAGGCCCTCATTCCCAGAAGGGCTCAGAGAGGCCTGCTGGGTGCTAGGCAGCTAGAGCCTCCTTTAGAGGCTCTTTCCTGCCCAGAGAGACATGGCTGTGTGTCTGCCTCTGAGAAGGACCAAAAGTTGCTGCTGAGGCCATTCTGTGTGCAGAGGAGGGCAGTGACACCCGGGGGTCCTTGCAGATCCCCAGTCCTGAGCAGGAGCACCAGGCTTCTGTTCCTGTGGAATAGCTCCAGGTTCCGGCTTGTAAGTTCAGGTTCAGCTGTTCTGTACATCATCCCTGAGGCCATCTAGCAGCAGGGAGGCCTAGCTGCAGCCAGCCAGGACTCTTCACTGACTCCTCAGTGCTGGGCTGGCTGGCTGAGCCCAGAGCGTCTCCGAGTAAGTCCTATCTCTTGTCTCACTGAGTGAGCCCAGAGACAGAGGGTGTTGTGTGATGGCCCTCCATGTAGAAGGCAGAGATGCAGTTTGCGTGTGCCTGGTTGGACTCATCACCCGGGGATACCTGCTCAGGAATGCTTCCGAGGCTCTTGGGAGTCAGATCTGTTCTCTGGTCCAAACTGGCTTCCAGCTGCTTCTGGACTGCAGGGCAGGCAATGCATCAAGCCCTCCATGAAAGCCCTCCTCCACCTCTGCTTGTCAGTCAAGTGACTCATGGGCACGTGATTTGGGGACTGTCTCCTGGAAGAACATTTAACAAAGCTTACAACAAGGGAGAGCAAAATCCAAGTGGCAGTTGTAAAGAAAAGAATCTAAGTAAAAACAGCGTCCAATAAGAAATCGGGAAAAACATTTACAGCTAGAGAGAGAGAGGAAAGGTGAGCCATGTCCTGGACAGGCAGTACATACACGGAGATGAAGATGAGTCCCAAGGGCGTGTGCCTCCCTATTCTGTAGTCATAGACACGGGTGGATATCATGTGCAGGCCTTTTCCCCCGGACAACTTGCGAACATTTATATATTTTCTTTTTGTGCTGATACCAAATGTGTGTTGTCATTCTTTTAAAAGCTGTGATGGAATGAGTGCTTTTTAGTATAGATCCAGGCGCCACCCGTCCCTCCCCCAATTTTGGATCCATACAGTTGTTTAAATGCCGTAGATACAGGCAGACAGAGGCAGGATGGAGAGGAAGGGGTGATGTGGAGGAGGAGCCTCTGGGTCCAACGAGAGACCTCAGACTCGAAACTGGAAGCTGGTTTGTGGGTTATGAGCAGAGAGATGGTGTGAGATGCAGGAGCTAGATCTCAAGAGCATCAGGGAAGGCGGGTAAGGTTCTGTGATGCCAAGCTGAGTGTGTAGGCCAGGGAAGCGAACGGAAGTGGTACTGGCAAGGAGAAGACCCTTAGAGATGGAAGCTGAGGGGCCTGGTGTGCTGGGTGGTGGGAAGGAGAGGGGCAAGTCGATGGTAGAGGTGGATGCCGGGGCATCTGGGTATGGCCTGTTCCTGCTGAGGGACTTAAACACACTTATTTATGTCAGCTCCAAAGGCTGCAAGTCCAAGGTCGTCACGGTGTGGGAGGCCTCAGCCGTGGTATGTGAACTACTCACTCAGTGTTTCCAAGTGCCAGGGAGCGAGCTAAGGAAAGGCTTCCTGAGCAAGGGCTGTCCTGCTGGGACAGGGCACCTGAGATGGGCCTCTCCTGGGTGTCAGCCCCCCACCCCCTTGTGCTGATGACCTCTCTGTTTCCCCACAGCCTGCAGCTGCAACCTCCATGCTCGGCGCTGCAGATTCAACATGGAGCTCTACAAGCTGTCGGGGCGCAAGAGCGGGGGTGTCTGTCTCAACTGCCGCCACAACACTGCAGGCCGCCATTGCCACTACTGCAAGGAGGGCTTCTACCGAGACATGGCCAAGCCCATCACCCACCGGAAGGCCTGCAAAGGTAGGGCGTCTGGCGAGCCGGGGACGTGAGGCCACTCTTCCCCTCCACCCTTTCCATTTATTTTTCTAGTTCTCTTACAGAGCAGACTAGACTGAGGTGTATCCATACACAGGTGTGTGTCTGTGCCTCTGTTTCTCTCTTTTTCTCTTTGTCTCTGCATCTGCCTCTTTCTCTCTGTCTGTTTCTTTCCCTCTCTCTCTATCCCCCTCTGCCCCTCTTCCCCTCTCTCTCCCTCCTGTCAAGGCCTCCCTGGAATTTGGAGGTGAAAGCCAAAACAAAGGGGCAATGGAGACAGGCTCAAAGAAGAAAGTAGTAGGGTGTGCTCCCTTATGTGGTGCAGGGCCAGGCTCCCAGCGCGTCCCCCTCCACCTCCCTCCTCCTCAGCTTCTCCTCAGCACAGGTGTGCCGCATACCAGAGGAAAGAGAGTCATGTTCGCCAGGCTTACTGTCGGGACAAAGGACCCTCTTCTTCTAGCCCCTCACAGACACTTTTCTTTGGATGTGTTCACACTGCCTCCCCCTCCCACCCCATCACACACACAGGCACACACACAAAATGACAGCAAGGCTGGCAGTTTCAGGATCAGGGTCTCAGAAGGAACATTTAATCCATCTGCAAATAGCTTTACTCTTCAGGACCCAAAAAAAAAAAAAAAATTAAGAGGAGACTATTAAGAGGAGACAAGCACTAATGTTTTAACTTTCTGCTGTTTGTTTGCTTGTTTTGTTTTTTCCTCTCACCAACAAAAATGAAGCAAGCAATGGTCAGATGACTCAGAGGAGCAGATGAAATGCCAGGGAACTGAATGAGAGGGGGGACCTCTCATTCAGTAACCTCCCCCGACTCCACATGAGTCTTTGGGAATTCCAGGGACTTAGGATTTCTTGCTCCTTTGTTTGGGGTCTAGGGTCAGAGTAGGCCTGAGCTTGAGATGTTTACATTCAGGGAAACAATGGGTCTTTAGGAACCTTGGGGCAGGAGGATCCCTTTTGGATGTGGTTCACCTCTGAATGAAGCAGAGGTGTTTTCGTACCGGAAGGACATGATGTTGGGTACCTATGTGCAGACTGACTGTGTAACTTGAGGGACCCAGAGCCAAGTGAAAAAAGCAGGGCTCCTGATGCAAAGGTGATAAAGACTTTCAAAACCACAGTGGCAGAGCCTCATTCAAGTGTGTGCCCCTCTGAGCATCCGGCCACCTCTGCTTGTGTAGAAAACATCCTTAATAACCAAATAACAGCAACTACCCGCCTCGGCTCTGCAGACTCGGCTCTGAGAGAGAACTGCTGGATTCACATGCACAGATGAGCAAGGTGTTTCTCAAGACAGGCTCTCCTTCCACATCTTTGGCCATTGGCTGCCTTTGCTGGTTGCCAAGAGAATTTGAGCCTGAAAGTGACTGGGCCTATTTCTAAATCAGAAAGACAACAGATTCAGGAGAGAATGCTCTGGGAGATGGACAGGCAGGTGGCCCAGGCAGTGACATTCTGCACTGCCAGGAAGGCGTGAGCAGGGAAAGGCTAGGGAGAGGGGCTGGGGTCTTTGGAGAACAGAGCTGGAAGGTTCCAACTCCTTTGCCTATAGCTGAAGTATCTGCTGTCTCTTTTCCAGAAGAGAGAGAAGCTGGGATCTTGTAAACAAGTGGCACGGCACACATTTATTGGCCGTTTGGCCAAGAACTTTAACCGTGGCAGCTACTTCAGTGGACAGTCCTGTGCTGAGAACAGGAAGGTCCAGGGTCTCTGCGACGAAGGATGCTGGGTACTTCCTGCCCTGCTGGTTTTTGCCTTTGGGGCAGAGATTCTCAGCTTTCTTTGCCAGCCGGGGCTAGACAGAGGAGGGTGTGTTCCGGTTCTTGTGACTTCAGATGCTGGTGGCTGTCCCCAGCCTTAGTGGGAAACCAGGATAAACTTGGAGGGGGAAAGCTAAGATGGATCTTGGTCAGGAAGAGACAGACATGGGTGTGTGGAAGGAAGCCAGTGGTTTAGGAACCCCACACCTTGGTGTGGGAAGAGTGCTTCCCTGATCCTGCACCCTGATGGGTGAGGAGAGGAAAAGTGTATTGTGAAAAATAGGCCTTGCTCCATGATTGGAGAGAAAAGGCTGTACTTTGATTAAGTTTCTAATGTGACAGAAGTAGCCATCTAACTGGCAGAGAAGGAATCTCTTGAGAGTTCTGGATCTCTGCTTCCTGCCCTTCCCTTCCTGGGTGTCACCTCCTTGGGGGATGTGGGAACTTTGAATACCCGTTTATAGGTACTTCCTGCAAAAGAGCAACCTGGTGACTTAGGCAGGAAGCAGCCTTAGGATCAGTTCAGATGATGTGCCCCTGAATCTCTTGGGTGAAAATACCTTCCCTTCTTGTAGGACCCTTCTGCCTGTCCTCTAGGCCGCATGGTTTAAGCAATGGATCTTTGCCTGTAAGCTTGTTGGCCCCCAGTTGTGTGTGTGTGTTGACAGCTGGTTCTTTGAGGAGTCCAGATCTTGTGGGTATCACTCTGTCCCTAGCCCTAGCCTCTGAGAGTGGCCCCCACACACGAGGAGCCCCACCCCAGGCCCTCACAGGAAGGCTGCACGTCTTTGCTTTACCCTAATTTCACAGAGGAATTGGGATGACTGGCCTTCTCTACTCCCAAGTTGGCTCGAGAATGGCCGTGGGGCCCTCTTTACCCCCTGACTCTTCAGGGCCTGGGAGGGGCCCGGGCAGGGGGCCCAAGGCCACCCATGCACTGCTGGTGATTGGCTGGCCTGAGACCTTGTTCAGTGTTGAGCAAGGGTAGACCCAGACAAGAACAGCTTGGAGCGAGGGCATTTGATTCCAAACATTACTATGCAGTCTCCCCATTTGGGAAGTTTCATAGCAACAAATTTGTTGGGGTCTTTCTCCCCTCCCCTAGCTCAGGGGCAACTGGGGACTGGCAGGGTTGGTGCATACAAAGGGCTGTAATAAACATGCCCAGGGAACAGGCCGCTGCACTCCCAGCTATTCAGCGCGATTTCACAGCGCTGGGCCAGCCTCATTATGGTGTGGGCTGTTGTCCTATACAAAGTCAGATGAGATGAATCTCTCCCCTTTCTCTGCAAAATGGTTTGTGAATGATACTCGTCCTGGAATCTGTCAGAGGATGGGAGTTTTTGTTTACCGTCTGACTTCTTTATGGACTTAGCAGGCACTTTCTTTTTAGAGCCTGCAAAGAAGACGTTGCTATTTAACCATCTCGCCCATGCCTCCATTGATAACAATATTAATTTATCATTTCCCCAAACCATCTGTGATGGATAAAGACATTCCAGGAGGCCCCCGTGAACCGAATTGTGATGAGAATTAAGAAATTAACCACCCCATCTAGCTCCCCCATCACAAAGGGCCCTCGTTCCATCTCACTGAGCAGCAGCCTGTTCTTCCCGCTCTGCCCTGCCCCCTTCACTTCTGTACCGAATGTGGCTGAAAGGAGGCTGCTAAGAAGGTGCCCGAGCCTCTGGAAGATGCAATCATTAGCGGGACAGAAGCATGAGACAGCGCTCACCAGCCGTGCACTGCGCTCTTGGTCTCCCATCGCCCTTTATCTCTTCCTACAGCTCCGCCAAAGGTTGGGGGTCAGGGAGGGGAGGAGAGAAACCCCGTCCAGCCCTCTCTAGCCTCTTGGGGCCACTGTGTGGAACTGTCTCCCTTGCCCCCAACCCTAGTTGTTTTTCTTTTGGATGGTTTTCCTTTCCCTTCCTGGCATCATGAGCCTATTTTTCCCAACTTGTCATTCTTGGTTGCGTGAGAGAATTAGCCGGGATGTTGCAAAATGCTGCTTGGGTCCCAGCCCAGAGATTCTGGTGTAATTAATGGGTCCAGATGAGATGTAGACACCTGACCTTGGAAAAGGTCTTTGAGGCTGAGAGCTGCCGGGGCAGGGTCGGTGTATAAGAAATAAAGATGGCCGGTTGCCTTTGGTATGGATTCAGGAAAGTCTTTAGGGGTACCCCAGGCCCTACAGTTTATTCCTTTGAGAGGAGAGATTACTAATTGATAAATGCAAATGTTTTAAAGACCCTTTTGATGAAAACTTGGAGGGTGCTTAAAGTTCTTTTACTTTGAAATCTTGCTGGGTGAGACACCTTACTCTCCACTCAGCCCATGAAGGTGTATACTCACCCACTGTTTCGGTCCCTTGTGACAGTTCCACTTTCTGTCAGAATTTGGGTGGTTCAGGCAAAGAGGTCGTCAGTGGCAGCTCATTGCAGCTCTAGCTCTGAGCACAAAGGTCCCCATCCATGAAGTGGCCTCCTGTTTGCAAGGAGAGAAAGAGGCAGCTAGACCCTGCAGAGCTTCACCATGCTCTCTTGGGGACGTGAGAGTCAAAGCTGCAGCTACAGGTGTGGCTCCTGAATCTACAGGGCCCCTGTGGACAGTCTCCAGGACATTGGGCTAATCTCACAGCACCTTAAGTCTCAGTCATTTTACCTGTGGCGTTAGTCATCTCGGGTTTCTGAAAGTCACTGAGCCCATGTCTGCATTGACAGTCCACATTCTACCCACCATTCTTCTGGAGTCAAAAAAAAAAAAGTTAGGTCTCCTCATTGGGAGGGGGGAGGTCATTCTTTAGAGTCATGTGTTTGTGATTAGGAAGATCCAGGAAATAAGGTGATTTTGTTCAGAAGTCGTTACAAATGACCATCCTGTGACTAGCCCTTACCCCATGCAGGGGGGTGGGAGGAAGCTGGATCCCTTCCTGTGATCTTTGCTAGCTCTACCCCCCTGGGTGTGAGTGTTCTTTTTGTTCTGGCGTTTCTCATCCCAGCACTCTCTCCAGGGTTCTCAGTGCTTGACTAGAAAAGACCCTGACCTTTGAGTTCTCCAGGCTCTCGATGCTTCCTCGCATGGCAGTCAGGAGGGTTTAAGGGTATCTGGTTTGGGAAGTAGCCTTTCCTTGGGGCTTCTGCTGAAGAAGAACATCAGGTGGATCTAGCATCCAGGCTCCAAGTCAGGGCTCAGGTTCTACTTCTGGGCGAGGCATGCCTCAGCCTTCCTGCCTGGAGATGGGCAGAGCGAGCCTCCTCCCTCTTGGAGCCACAGTGTAAATTAAGCGGGGCACTGGCACACGCATGCACGCTCTCCATGCTCACGCTGTGGTTATTTGTGTAAGTCTTGGAAAACGGAGGCACCAGAAGCCTCACAGTCGTTAGTGGGCATACAGAATGGAGGCCTTGGTGTGTCTAGTTCCTTGGCTGTTTGCTTTCTGTGGTTAGTTATTTATTTGGATGACCCAATGGGTTTCATTAGGGCTGCTTATACAGTTCAGGATGAGGGATATTTACAGCAGCCGGGAGACCTTACCGATGGCAGCACCGCTGAGGAAAATCTCTCCCACTTCCCCAAAGACCATTAATGACTTACAGCTACTCAGGGAGGGGTGGAGCCTTGAGAGCCCCTCCCCCTAGCTACTGTATCTGTCTGTGTGTCTTAGGAGAGAGGTGTTCTCCCAGGGATGGGACAGGCCCAATGTTGTGTTTTGAGCCATTAATCACAACTGTGGAATCAGATGTGAACTATCAAGGCCTCATCCCTAAGGCAGCATTCTCTCTACTGTGTTCCTTCCTCCAGCTCTTAGTTCTTCCTGCTCCATCTCTGATAGAGATCCCCAAGTCATGGCGAGGGTAATAGAGAAGTCCCATTCGTGGCTGAGAATTTTAACAGTTCTTACTCTCAGCACTAAGGCCAGATACATGCCTCCTCAGTTCTCACTACCAGCTGGAAAAAAAAAAAAAAAAAAAGGTCTTCTCTGAACAAAGCTGACTGATTATGGGTACAAATATAATTATTTAGGTGGTAATTTGACAGGCATGCCCTGTCCATTTAGGCTCGTTTAGCTCCTGGTGTGGAATGTAGCACTTGGTAACCGGCCTCTCCGTCAAAGGGCTCGGCTCCTGAGCGGACTGTGTGACTGATTCCCACAGGACTGGGCAGGGTCCTAGGGATGTGCCCCAGTGCTGTTGCACACTGTCCATAAAGGATTTGCATGCCTTGGAAGAGAAAATGGTGGCTGAGCTGAGGGGCAGAGTGACGCCCTGCAGCGGGGGGGGGGGGGGGGGCGCAAAGGTGGGGACGGCTGTATACAGCCACGCACGCTTCTGAAAGTGCCACTCAGGAGACTGGGCTGCATCTGAGCCCCGCCTGCTGACAGCATTCCAGCGTGCGTCCGCCAGAGCCTGGCCTGATCCTCACCATCTTGCTTTAGCTGCCTTAGGTCAGGTGCTTGGGCTGGACCGAGATCTCAGGTCCTCCCAGTCCAAGCCTGTGCGCACCCTTGCAGCAGCGCACAGTGGTACTCTGGGAACATGCTAAGGACTTTCTTCTCAACTGTAGAACAGGTACAGGAAGACCACAGATCACTAGATCACAGCGAGCCACATAACCCAGTTTAGAATTGTGGGCTCCCCTCCCCTGGGCACTTCCTGCTGTCTGCACGTCGATATGAGAGTGTCAGACAGAAGGCAAGGCCGTGCAGCCTAAAACATTTACTCCTCAGTGCCTTGTTAGCGACTGCTGGGGAGGGGAACACCGGGCTTGGAGGAGGTTGACACAGACAGCTGAGGCGAAGACTGGTGGTCCTCTGTGGATATCCACACCCCATTGGCACGGAGAGTGTGAGCTTGCGGTGGCCCAGGATGTGAGGCGATTGGCAGTCCCATTCCCTGCCTCATCCTTTCCTCCAGATGCACACCATGGATGAGATGGCCTTTCTCCAGAGGAGAAGGCAGAGGATTGACCCTGAGTTACATTGCTGTCGGTTTGAGATCATTCGTTCGTTGAGTCTGCAAGTGTTTGTTGAGTGTCTAAGATGTTCTGTGACACTTCTTTCCTGGGGGAGGTTGACAACACTGAGAAAGAGGAAAAGAAGCTAATTATGAGATGAGGTGAGTTTTAGGGAAGAAATAAACAGCTGGAAGAGAAAGCCAGTGTGGGGAAGCTCTAGATAAGCCCCCGAGGATGGCACATTTGAGAGGAGTCCTGGGGTACAAGGGGAGGGCACAAAAAGAGAGAACAGTTTAGACAGCCCCAAAGACAGAAAGCAGCAGAGGGCTTGGTGGGGCCTGGTCAGAAGGGAGAGAGAACGCAGGGCAGGACCGTTTGCTGCCGTCTGGAGAGAAGGCAGGTCCTCTCCCCAAAGCACGGGACACCCATGCGAAACCAAGGGCAAGAGTTTGGAGGGGTGTGTTCTCATTTCAGAGGTGTGTTCTGTGAGACAGCCACGGGGGAGAAACAGTCCTCACTCGCTCAGTCTCCCCAGCAAGGGTGTGAACTGGGGGAAAGAACTCTCAAAGCTCAACAACAAGAAGGCAAATGATCCGATTAAAAATGGGCAAAATGTCTGAACAGACGCTTCCTCAAGGATGGACAGATGGCAGGTAAATACAGGAAACATTAGCTGTCATGAGGGAAATGCAGGTTGGAATCACGGTCAGGCCCCTCTCATTGAAAATCATAATAATAATAATAAATAAGCCACTTAATTCCAAATGCTCGGCAAGGACAGGGACCCACCGTGGGTGGGAATGCCACACAACACAGCTGCTCAGTGCTGCCCTGGAAAGTAAGGCCCAGATGTGTCATAACACCTGGACCTGCTCACAGGTATTTCTCCCAAGAGAAATGAAAATGTAGGTCGTCCTGTAAAAAACAAAACCAGCCAAACAAAAACCAACTGTAGGCAGGTACTTAGAACAGTCTTATTTGTAATCACCAGCTGCCCCAAAACTAGAGACAGCCTAAGGCTGTGTCACAGACAGAGTGGACGCATCCCCACTGAAGAGGAACCGCCCAGCGCTGCAGAGAAAACAACTGGTTCTTATCACTGCTGCGTCGAACGCAGTTGGTGAAGTGCGAAAGCTCGGGCTCAGCAGATCACATACCTGGAAATCCCATTTGCACAAGTAGAACTTGTAAATACTGTGCAAATTTCCAGAGAAGACATTTTGCAAAAGGTGAAACCAGGAGTGGAGGCTGACTGCAGAGGCAGAGCTGGGCATTGCTGAGTCCTGAGGGAGGTTAGAAGAACTGGCATCTATGATAAAAATCTGTGGCGGTACGCAGCAAAAGGAGTGAATTTCTGTGGAGGTACACAGCAAAAGGAGTGAATTTACTCTGCAAATTACAGTGACCATAGTTGAGATTCCTTCTCCAGAGCTGTAGCTTGGGTGCATTCCCAGAAATTCGCTCTTGGAAGCTTGATCCCTAGTGTAGCAATATTAGGAGATGTTGGACTTTCTTTTTCCCCCCTTTTGGTTTTTCAAGACAAGGTTTCTCTGTGTAGCCCTGGCCTGAATCTCACCCTAGACCAGGCTGGCCTGTAACTCGGAGATGGACCTGCAAGGAGAGGTATGAGACTGTAGGTGAGGCCCGGGGGCTGGAGGGATTTGCTGCTGGGACAGGATGAATGTGAGACTCTTGGGGCCCTGCTTTCCCTGACAGTGGGTTATTGTGAGAAGAGTGAGTCCGAGCTCAACCCTGAGTTCAGCTCTGCACCAACACAGGGAAGCCCAGGGTGAACCTGGCTCTCTGTGTTTCCTTGGCTCCTTGTCTGACAGAGGGTTCGAACAGTAGCTGTTTCTCTTTCTTCCTGTCCACCATGTCTCGGTCTAAGCAAGTGTTCCCTTACCTGAGACCAAACAGGCGGGGCCACCCAATCTTAGACTTTCTGCTTTAAATCGGTGAGTTAAATACACTTTTTTTTCCTTTTCTTTCCTCTTTATTCTTTTTGTGTTTTTGGCCCAGAACTCCTAACTTCCCTGTCTCAACTTCCTAAATGCCAGGATTGAAGGTGTGTGCACCCGTGCCCTGCTGACTGCTTTAAAGCAACAGGCTGGCATGTTTGTCACAGCCACAGAAAATGGACTAAGGACTCAGACACTGTCCCAGGGTCTTTTTGTTTATAGCTCTGAAATCAGCAAGACCCATCACACCCACTTCTAACACCACCACAACACTCTCTCTCTCTCTCTCTCTCTCTCTCTCTCTCTCTCTGTGTGTGTGTGCCAGGAGTGGGGTCTCTTCTGAGATAGGGCCCATAGAATCTCTTGCTTGCAGGTTTTACTTGCTGACCTCAGCTGGCCTCTGCTGGGCCTTGACCCTCCAACTACATTCCCTGCTTTGACCTTTGCTGGCTACCCTTTTGGAAGTGTTGGCCAGCGTCCCTGAGGAACTGAGCTGGGAGGAAAGGTAGGGATTGTGGAAGCGCCAGCTGGTGCCCAGCCAGCTTGCTAGAGTCTCAGATGGCCCAGAGATGTGGTCCACCACAGAGAGGGGTTCTCTCCCTTCGCAAAAGTGGCCAGTGACTTCACTGGGACAGTTATGCCCCGAGAAACCCCACGAGCTGATGAAGGGCAGGGCAGTCTCCCTTAATGTCCTGACACTGGCCTGGGAGAGCCCCTGAGAAAGAGGTGGCTTTGCCTGGGGTGTCGCACGGGCACCCCAGTCAGCTTGGGTTGCTGGAACAAAGGCCTGTGAACCCAATGACTTAGACAACGGCTAGTCCATCTCCCCCTGTTCTGGAGGCATCCAAGGTCAAGGTGCCAGCAGGGCAGATTCCTTCTGAGGGCCAGGAGGGAGAGGTCTGCTTCAGGCCTTTTTCCTGGGTTCACAGATGGCCATGTGTGCTCACCTGGCCTTTCCTCTGTAGCCGCCTTGCGCCTCGTCCCTGTCTTGTGCAAGGACACCTGTCCTCGATTAGAACCTACTCCAGTGACCTATTTTTACCTTAACTCCCTCTTTAAAGAATCCGTATTTGTCTCATGTGTGGGCACTTGGGATTAGGATGGCAGGGTGTGCATCCCGGGGCCTGGCATGTGACTCGGTCCTTAACATGAGGCCAAAGTTGTAAGTGTGCAGGGCTCCTGGAGGCCTCGGGGGCAGCCAGATGGTGTCTGGATTGAAGCTGTGCGTGCTCTGTCCCCCAATTACAAAGGGACCATGCTCAGCCAGCACCCCTCCCTCCCACGAGCCTGCGTTCCAGATTGCTGCCTCTTGAGGGCCCCATTTGATCTCAGCCCCCAGAGCCAGGGTACTTAGAAAAAAGTAGCCAGATTCCCCATAGGAGCACCAGAAGACTTCCAGCTGGCCCATGAGCTGATGGAGGGGCCTGGCCTTGCTTATGTCACCCAGTAGAAGGTAAGGGCCATGTTTGGGTGTGCAAAGCCAGTGTCAACACCAGCTGTCTCAAGCCCCACCATACCAGAGTTCTTAGATGTCCCCTCCATTGGTAAGGTCTAGGCACGGCACAAGTGGGTTTAGGCAGGGCACCCTGCAACACAAGCCCCTCCCCCAGCCCTCACACAGCACCCCGTGATAAACGGCAGCCATGAGGTTAAAGTCTACACTCTGGATCCATGGAGACAAAACCTTTAGTGGAGTCTAGACTGCTGTCCTTACAGAGAAGACACCTGCAGTCCACAGAGAAGGAGGTACTAATTCAGAGTCAGTGGCAGGGCCAGGCCAGGCCTGGGCCCTCTGTCATCGGTCTGGAAGCACTTGGGTTTTCTTGAGCGGTCCCTGTCTGGTGATCCAGGAAAAACACAGCCCGAGCTCTCTCCAGCCCAGCACATTCGTGGGAAACCCGACCCCGCCATGTTCTCAGGGACCCTCACTTCCTTCTGGCCCCACATTCTCTCTTCATGGAAAAACATGTGGTGGCCTGTTTCCCATGAGCAGGTGCTGCGTGCCCCGTACAGACCGGCAACCTGTATGGAGGGGCTGACTTCCCTCCGAAAACCATGGCTGGCTTCCAGGGAAGTGGGAGTCACCCGGACGGCTTCCTGTGACCGCGGCTGGTCCAGCCTGGGCCTTGTTCTCAGAAGAATCAGGGAAGATCTCTGGTCATCCCCTTGTTGGAGTCCCTACAAAGTAAAAGGCCACCTCCCCTTGCCTCATTCCCCACTTCAGTATATATCTCTATGGGCTTTGTTAGCATGGCGTAAAGGTTGTGGTCCAGCTAGTACAAACAATAGCCGTATGGTCTACCAAGGGAAGGTTCAAGAATCCAGTTACTGTTCAGTCCATGAGGCAGGGTGTCTCTGCTTGTCTTCAGTAAACATCAGACTCCTGAAGAAAGTAGGCTCTAATGCCAGTGAAGGGCTGGACTTGCAAGTGAGAGTGAGGGCAAGCGGGCAGAGAGAGAGAGAGCACTGGCATCCTTCTTCCATGTCCTGTAGATAGGCTGCCAGCAGCTGTGATCCAGATTAAAGGTGGATCTTCTCGCCTCAAAGATGTGGGTTACACGTGTGTCTTTACCACTTTAAGTGATTTAATTAAGAATTAAGAAGATCTCTTACAGGTGCAGCCAGCATTTGGGTTTTAGCTGGTACCAGATGTAGTCAAGTTAATAGCCATCACACCGCTGTAGAGGGCCTAGCCACAAGGACTAGGACTGCAAGAGGGGTGTCCCGAGGGGGTGAGGAGTCGGGGTATTCTCCGTCCCCGGGGCTCCAGAGTCTTTCCGCATCTCGTTTCCGTTGACTCCTCACTGGCCTGTTCCCTAGTCTTCCGACAGCCGCGCTTTTTCACCGGGGATGTGTAAGAGGAACTAGGTCCACTGATGCGGTCTGTAGGGGTCTTGGTGTATACCTCTGCTGGCAGGTGCCCTGCTGGTTGCAGGGTGCAGCCTGGTGATGCTCACACTGGCCTGGATGTGATCAGTTAGTGGCTTCTGGACACATAATGACTTGCTGGTATGGAGGCGTGCTACCTGCTGCTGCCTCAGGTGGGCCAGATGGGTGGGTTTGCCTCCCACAGAATCTTGGGAGAGAGGTTTTCGAACCCCGCAGCAAGCCTTAGCTTACCTCTGCGCTAAGGCTGAGCCCCGAGGATGAGCTGACCAAATGGAGTACATGCTAAGAATGGCCCTCCTGCGCTGCAGAGGACTTCATCTGCTCCCTGCCCTTCCCAGCGGTGCCCCAGCCAAGGAGGCTGAGGTCTCCAGCTTTGCAGGGCGGAATGCATCCTTTCACGCTCCTCTGCCTGGACTTGTGCTGGGCCAGCTCCTGCCAAGACTCTGGGCCAGTGCTGGTGCCGAGGCGTGGTCTGGCTCAGAATCTTCAGTGACCAAGGAACCTTTAGCAACCTTGTGAGGATCCACAGGTTACTTCCACACACAGCAGCTGTATTCCATTAGTACCCAAGGAGGATGGTTGTGTATGAATTTAAGGATTGCCAGTGGGCTTGCAGAGTAGACCAAGAGAGGTCAGCTGGCAAAAGAAGCTGGCGTCCCCGTATACCTCTGTCCAAGCCCACATCTGTGACCGTGAGGTTCTGTGCTGTGGCCCTGTGCTTTCCCATCACCACTTGAGAGCTGTGCCTGTGCCTGTATCACTCACTTTTCCCACCACAGGAAAAAGTCAAAGGGCTTTCCGGCCATCCCTTCCTCACTGCCGTCCCCCCACAGGCCCCCAGGACCAGATCGTTTTCTATTACTGACTTAAAAAGGGTGTGGACTTGAATTTAGGGTCCACTGATGAGGACAGTGTCTCAGCGGAGACATTTCCTCACCCGCAGTGGTATGTTAGTTACTTTTTTCATGGTGTGATAAAAGCAGGCCAAGGGCTGAGCTTGGCTCACGCTCTTGGAGGGCTTTTGTCCACCACGGCAAGGGTGGCCGTGCCTGTGCGTGATGCGTTTGAGCTGGAGGCGGCTTGTTTACGTGGACTGAGCCAGGAAGTGGAGCTGGGGGTCAGACGAGGCCATATAAGGCCCACCCCAGTGACCTACTTCCACCATTCATAGCCGTCAGCATCGCACCACAGACCATGCAACACATGCTCATACATGGGAGGTCTGTGAGGGACATTTCAGAGTCCCGGCTCTAAGGAAGGGGCAAGATGGGAACATTCTCAGGGCTTCTCGGCAGCCTGCTGACCCGCCTGTCCTCTGTCCTGTCCTCTGTCCTGTCAGGCCCAGGCCCTTCCTCATCCCAGCACTTCCAGAAGTTGTTTTTGCCCGAGCTGACATTCACTGGGACAAACATGCTCACCTTGTTCTCCTTTTGGAGTGCTGAGGTACTAATGCACACACTCCTCCCTCATCTCCGCACTGTGCCTCACTGCCACCTCCGGGCTGGGGGCCGAGGGGAGAGGCTGCCTCTTTGTGGCCGACTGTAACGAAGAGAGAATTTATACTGTAGTTCCTTTGCAATCTCAGTTCTCACTTATTTTCCTAGATATTTTCTGTCCCCTTTGGAGACAGAAACAGCAGCACGTGGCATGGCTTGAAATGGCCACAGAATGTATTACTAGGGAACCCTGTCCTCCTGGGCCTTCCGCAGCAGGAAGAGGCACAGCACCGCCTCCTTCACCCCATTCCTTCACTTGTGAGGCTGCTGCTCAGGCACGGAACCTAGCAGGGTGCCTCGGCAGCCCTGGCCTGCCTCATAGTGGTGGCAGAGATCTCCCCCAGTGTTCCAGCTGTGCCATGGCTGGGGCATAGGGAGGGAGCTTTGAGAAGGGGTCGCATGCGGGGCTGCCCACCCGGCACTCGTTCTGCAAACACAGGAGGGTCATAAGGGTCATGCGGTGGCCTCTGGCCTGAGAATCACTGGCCTTGCTTCACTGCCAGCCTGACTGTTTCCTTCCTGGGAGGCCCCTCGGAGGTATACCAGTCCACCGGTTGCCCATCTAGTTGGAGGTTTTAAGGTAAAGGGTTATTGTGATCTAGAATCCCCAGGGTTCTGGGCATCTGGCTGCTGAGCAAGTCGGGGTAGCACCCTGGGCACCTCCTTGTTGTGCCTTTCTCTGACCAGCACCCCTGAGCTTCATCAGGTCCAGACCCTACTCCACCCAGAAACCCACAGAGACATCTGGGAGAGAAGCCAGTACCTCTGCCCTTGAGTGCCACCCCATTTCCACCCCCTTTGACATCATATTTGAGCATCAGCCCTTCTCCTGGGCTTTGGAGGGGCTCCCCGGCGTGGATAGGCCTGCCCGTTCTCTCTCATTTTCTTTCTCTGGGGCGGGGTCCACGGGACACCCCTGGGCAGGCAAGGGCACTAACTGCCTCTCTGACCCTTCTGCTTTGTGTCTTCACAGCCTGCGATTGCCACCCCGTGGGTGCTGCCGGCAAGACCTGCAACCAGACCACGGGCCAGTGCCCCTGCAAGGACGGTGTGACGGGCATCACCTGCAACCGCTGTGCCAAAGGCTACCAGCAGAGCCGCTCGCCCATCGCCCCCTGCATCAGTACGTGCAGCCCCTCCTCCCCCCGTCTGCGTGGGGGCGGGGACCCACACTGCCGTCCAGTGGGCATCTCTTCATTCACTGGTGCTCCGTGAGACTCCAGGCCTGGAGACTTTAGGAGCAGCTACGTGCGTTAGAGCCAGCCTGTCCGTGGCCCTCAGCCCTGACAGACACTCTAGGCGGGGCAGCAGGATTCCTCTCCAGCAGGAACCCCACTCCTACATTGCACTTTGACCCCTGACCCAGTGGGCAGCGGGGCTTGCCACAGCTGCAGATTCACAAGAGAGCAGACCAAAAGCCTTGGGCCTTTGAGAGAAGTTACTCGGCCCCTGTGGTCCCTATGAAGGGTTAATAGGTAACTGGCGTGGGGTTATCAAAGAGGCGTCACATAGAGAGAGTGTCGGTCACTCTGGCCTTGGCTTTGGAGGATCTCTGCATTTTGTGTCTGGTAGGTCGTGCTGCTGTGCCTAGGGGCAGAAAATGAGCTCTGGCTGGCAAGTCAGGCCTAACCTGGAGAGGCCCAGCCTCATTCTGGTGATTCCTCCACCAGGGCTGTCCAAGCCAACAGGGGACAGCCAGGGCAGAGGAGCAGGAAAGTCTCAGCAAACAAGCTAGAGTCCAGGGAACCAAGTGGATTCTCTAGAGAGCAGGCTTGGCGAGCTCCACCCGGGGAGCTGGCTGACGGCTGCCTTTTGTGTGGCACAGTGCCTTGTACCTTTTTAATGACTTCAACAAAAATCAAAGGAAGGATACTATTTCAAGACACGACAAAAAAGCAAGTGAAGTCACCAGGCATGGTGGTGTGAGCTTGTAATCCCAGCACTTGGGAGGCAGAGGCAAGAAGAGTGAAGGTTTGAGACTAGCCTGGGCTACACAGCGAGACCCTGTATCCCTAAAAAAAAGGAAAGGAAACAGCATAGTGCAGCTGCTTTTGTGCAGTGCCGTAGCTGCGGCAGAGACCACAGTCCACAGAGCTGAGGCGTTTACTGCTCGGCCCCCAGAAGTCAGTCCGTCTCACTCTCTGAGGTTCTCAGAGTCCTTGAGTGGCTCCAGGGGCTGAACAGTGATGGGACTCAGAAAAGCCCCAGAGTCCTGGGGCCAGACCAGGGCCTGGAGTCCCTCATGCCAGGAGCCACTACGGAGTCCTAGAGCGTTCCTCATGGAATTCAGTCATCCCTGCCTCAAGCAGGGGGCCCCTTAGGCAGTCCTCATCTCACCTGCCCCACTACGCATGCTCGTCTGCCCTACTGTGTGCGGCCTTTGCTTCCAGAACAGGTCAGATCTGTTGGTTCCGACAGCGATTCTGACCAGCTTACGAGGCCAGAGCCTCTGCCGGGGTGTCTGTCCTGCGGGTCCGCCGTCAGCAGATGCCCCGGCGCTACTCTGAGGGACCGGGTCCTGGTGTCCTCCCGGGGTACAGCAGGTGGAAGGAGCATGCTCAGTACACCCCAGGCCTGGGGTTCATCCCCAGCATTGGAAGGATGCAAAGAAAGCCTTCCCGTGGTGGCATGCAAACACCAATCTCAGAGCACATAGAGCCCTTCTCTCTGTGCACCCCAAAAGCTATGAGATGAACAATTAGAAACCCAGGAAGGCTGGCGCCTCTGAGAACAGGTCCTGCCACTGCCTACTCCCCCCTCCTTTTTTTTTAAGATGGAGAGGGGCTCTCAGGTTGCTCAGAGTGGCAAGAACTAACATTTCAAAATCCCCCAGGGTAAGGGACATCGTGAAACGACATTTTGAAACCAGTGCCTGCGCCCTCCCACGCACTCTGTACTTTCTGACTTGCTTTTGAAAAGGGAGGGCTGACGGCCCAGTACAAAAATTCCCACCTGACAGTCGACCCGGGCTCCATTCTGGGGTGTCCCTGGTGCTCACGTGGCCAGTATCTAGCTCGTGCTCTGCTTCGTCCCAGCTCCGGGAGCCATGTGCCGTGTGTGCATTCCTGCTTTAGACGCTAAGGTTTGGTGGCCGGCGTGTCCTGTGGCCATTAGTGAATCCCCACTTTAGACCTGCAATATTAGACCAGGACATTCAGTTGTTGCTTCCCAGGACTTTTTGTTGGTGCCAACCTAGCCTTTTAGGGCTCAGAAAGGGCCCGGCCCTAGGTCCAGCTTCCTAATGAGCTGCTGTGACTGGCACCTCAGAGATGCCCTCCACTGTGGGCTGTGTCCTCTGCCTTTGCCTCGTAAAGGCACAAGCATGGTTCCTCTAAGAGACACAGATCTCATGAGGGTCAAGCCTCAGGTTCGAGGTGTCTAGAATCCAAGGTCAGAGGAGAGCCTCACCACCGAGTCAGAGGGTGGCTACAGCGACCCTTTAAGACAGTTCCTCATGTTGTGATGACCCCAACCATAAAATTATTTTGTTGCTACGTCGTAACTGTAATTTTGCTACCATTATGGCTCATAATGTAAATATCTGATCCACAGGATATCTGATATGTGATCCCTGTGGGGGTCGAGACCCGAGGGTTGAGAGCCGCTGCCCTAGAGGGACTTTTGATTTCTGGTTTGGTCTTGTCTAGAAAGAGGAAGCCCAAACTTTTTGACAGCTGGTGGCTGAACCAGTGGAGTTGACTGGCCGAGCTTCTTTGGATCCAGGAAGTGGAAGGGATGAGTGGTTATTCTAGGCAGACGAGAACAGCCTTAATGGGTCCTGGCCACCTTCAGTCACATCCCATTCTACCAGCTAACAAAAGGCCTTAGGTGACTTGAAGGGAGCCTGGGGGAAGGAGAGCCAGGCTGCAGGACATCTTCCCTGAGGGCAGGTCCCCGGCCCCTCACACACCATTTCTGCTTCTAGATCCTTCTTCCTTCTTGTGAGTTAACGGTGTAGGAACGAGGCCTGGGTGGTCATATGATGAACAGAGAGTCTGAGGAACCCCTGGGTGGAATCAAGTTGATGTCATGTCAGGCCCTGGCTACATCACCACTGTGGGCCAGCAGTCCCCCCAGCTGCCCCCTCTCCTGACCCTCCTCAGCAGATGGAACTCATGGTGTCTCTACCCCAGTGAAGGAGGAGGACACACAGGCCTACCTGGGGTCCCTGAGACCCTGCTTCCAGCTTCCCCTTTCTCCTGATTTGTTCTTTAAGCTGAGTGTGGAGTAGGCATGGGGCAGAAGGCTAGGTGGCTGGGCAGAGTCTGTGCTGAGACCCCTTTCTTTCCAAGGACAAAAGTAATGTCTTTTTTCCTTTTTTTCTCTTTTTTTCCTCATTCTTCTCTTTCCTCTTCTCTGAACTTCATGAAGAAATTCCTGTAGCACCACCGACCACTGCGGCCAGCAGCGTGGAGGAGCCTGAAGGTGAGACATCTTAGCTTTTTGCTTGTTACATTGGCTGTAGTGGGATGTGAGTGGGGATGTGGGCCGGGGGCTAGAGGCCCAGACCCTTCTGTGATACCCCATAACCCTGCCCCCTGGCTGGGCTCTGTTTTGTGTGAGGTAGTCCCCTCAGCCATGCTGAGGAAGAAGGAACCACCTGGCGCTTCACTTTAACTCCCCTTCCAAGAATAAAGTTAAAAGGACCAAGGACCCTGAAAGGAGCTCACCCTCCTTGCCCTCGGAAATGCCAGGGCGGAGGATGCCTCCCCTTCCTGAGGGCGCAGTGCAGAGGGGAAGGAGTTCGTGGTCAGAGTCCAGGAGCTCTGAGACCCAAGGCGGGGAAAATAATCCGGCCTGCACTCCCACCTGTTACCTGAGGGCGCAGCCTCCCTTCGTGGAGAAGGTAGGTCTCCCCGGCTGGAGCTGCCACCCAGAGCAACTGTAGCTGCGTTCACTGGGTACAGGTGTCACATGACACCGTGTGTGCCCCCGGCTGCTAAATACTACCCGGGTTCTTGCTGCTACCCACTTAGCATCAGCCCAGAGCTACGTGCTCTGCTGCTGTCGTTAGGAAAGCCCATACCTGCCACTGCACCGCCAGCTTGGGAGGGTTCGGAGAACTGGGCTTCGGTCCTACTTTCCAGCACACAGAGAGACGGCGCTTTGCCTTCGGATGGGGCGACTCCTTGACGAGATTATTGTGAGAAATGCCGTAAAAGGCAGCAACTGTAACGCGCAGCGCACACTCACCCAGCTGAGCAATGATGAAGGGTGAGCGGAGCTCCTCTCCCTTTCTTGGGGTTGGTGCGTATAGCTCCCTGCTGTTGCCACCCGGTGTCACAAGAGGAGAAAGCCCAACCTTATCTGTCGGCCCAAGAAAAGACACAAATTCAAAGCCTGCTTTCTCCTCAGTGCATCCTGTTTCACACCGTAGAAAACCAAGACTATTTTAACTTAAAACAAAACAGAGCAAACCTATTCTGAGAAAGGGTCCACCAGGCCTGTTGGTGCTGGAGAGGTTTCACCGTCCTGGCTCAGGATACACAGGGAGCTTAGAGCCCCACAGGGTGTATGTCCTGTGAGGCTGGTTCAGGCCACACCCGGAGACCCTGGTCCTGGGGTAGGAGCGGTAATGAGTGGAAAATTGACACGAACCCCCCCCCCCCACACACACACACACCTTGTGTGAGTCTAAGGAATTTCCCTCCTCTAGGTAGCTCCATAGGGAGCTTGGGTGAGCTTGCTTTCTCAGGTGACTCTGGATCTGAGGGAGAACTGGCTGTGCCCTGGCAGCTTGAGAGAAAACAGATTTGGGCATCTGTAGCCACAGTAGCCCACACACAGGAAGACACCGTTAGGGAGTGCTGGGGTCACGCCGGGCTGTTAGCTGCGGGCAATCTTGGCTGCATCCTGGCAGGAGAATTGTGACAAGGGCTGGGGACACCGACACATGTGCCTGGGGGCTAGATGCCGGAGTGGAGGAGTAGAGACTGCATCTCTGCCCATCCCCAGCTTCCTGAGAGGCTGAGGCAGAAGAGCCACGTGTTCACAAGTTTGAGGCCAAGATGGTAACACAGGAAGACGCTATCTCAGGGAAACCACAAACACAGACAGAAGTCTGTTCTCTCTTGCATTGTTTTGTTTTTTGGTTTGTATTTTGTTTTGTTTTTTGTTTTTGAGACAGGGTAGCCTTGGCTGTCCTGGACTCGCTTTGTAGACCGGGCTGGCCTCAAACCCACAGACATCCACCTGCCTCTGCTTCCCCCAGATTACAGTTGTGCACCACCACCGAATCTGGCTGGATACTTTTTTTTAAAAGAAATTATTTATTTATTCACTTTGCATCCCAATCACAGATGTAAAGACCCCTCCCTCATTTCCTCCCCACCTCACTCCCTACCCTCTTTCCTCTTTACCCCTTCCTCTTCTCCTCAGAAAAGGGGAGCCCTTAACCCCACCCCCGCACCCATACCAACCCACAAGTCATAGCAGGACCAAGCGGGTCCTCTTCCACTGAGGTCAGACATGGCAGCCCAGCTAGGGAAAAGTGATCCAAAAGCAGGCAACAGAGTCCACATCAGCCCCTCTCCAGTTTTTTCTTTAGATTGAAGATTAAATCAGATACTGAGCTTGGCATTCAGGTTCACACTGTAGGACCAGTTAATCGATTAACACAAAACTTAGGGGACAACAGTTCTGAAGTTAGAAGATACTGCAGTGGAAATTGAGTTTTTTAATGTGTGTATATGTTTGCATGTTCTTGGGGGGTACCCGCATGCTGTACGGGGCCCTATAGTTGAGCATAAGCATCTTCTTTGGTTGCTCTCCCTTTATTTTTTGAGGCAGGGTCTCTTGCTGCACTCAGAGCTCTACTGGCTGGTCCAGCGAGCCGGCTTTCCTGGGCACCCCCGTCCATGCCCTCTGAGGACTGGCTGGATGGGCAGCTGCCAAAGCTGGCAGCTTTCACATGGTTCTGGGTATCGGAACTCTTAAGGGCATATCATCCACTGAGCCATCACCTCTGCTTCAGAACTTCGGCTCTTTTATTTATTCATTTTAAGATCTGTGTCTGTGTGTGGCGTGTGCAGGTGCCTGGAACAGTGTTGGACTCTTTGGCGGTGGCTGTGAGATGCGTGACATGGCTGCCAGCACTGGACTTGGGTTCTCGGAAGAGCAGCAAGTGTTTTCAACCCCTGAGACATTTCTTCGGCCCCCAGATTTGATTCATGATATTTCGATGACTTGGTGGACACGTGACTACTAGTCATAAGTGACAGGATGCACCTGAGTAGACTCACTGGCTGGGCTGGCCAGGGCACAGGGTGCACAGCTTGCCATAGGACAAGATGGACGGTAATAGTCTGTCTGCCAGGGGTTGTTCTGGACCTTGCAACCTGATTTAGGGTTTCTCTGGCTTTTAACCTTCTAACAGAAATGGGCAGTTGAAGGAGAGTGGGGGAGCCCCTGTGTGACACCTCGGGAGGTTCTTGGTTTACTGCACAGAAGTCTGTAGCAGCTGTGGTGCTTCCGAATCCAGCCTGAGGCTGGGGGAGTGCTCCACTCCAGCCTTAACTCCGAGCCACACCCTGCCCTTAAGCTCTGGCAGCCATCTTAGCAGGCCTTGGTTAGCTAAATTACCTTTTGTGAGTCCTTATTTTGTGGCTGTGGTTTCTTCTTCTGGAGCCTCAGCAAGTACAACTTAGAGTGAACCGCTCCAGTGTTTTGCTAGAAGAGGGAGTGGGAAAGTGGGTTTGGGACTTGGAAGCCTCGTCCCGGTCTTTGAAGCCTGCCCCGGTGGGTTCAGCAAAGCAGGAACCATCGCTGAGACTCTGGAGCTGGCCTTTGGGGTGTGCTGTGACAGACAGCCTGGGTGCCTAGCCGAGGAGTTGAGCTGGAGCCTGGGAGACGACTGGGAGGTGGGCCTGGAGCATAACGCTTCCCAACTGCGCATTCTCGGGGAGTGAAAGTCGCCTGTGGAAATTCTGTGTGCATCCACATGCTAGAGAAGTAACAAGCCGTGAATTTATCCTCTGAGTTGAGGGGTGAAGCTTCACCCTGAAGTCGAGCCCTCGAAGTGCCGGCTTCCTTAGAGAGTGATTGGCATGCTTCCCGGGCAGGGTGGCAAAGACTGAGAGTCTGCAGCAGGGAAGGCCAGGAAGGGAGATGGGAAAAGAATGGCAGGATGAAGAGGGCGTGGGACACACCTCGCACCTGATAGAGGGACCTCCACTCCTGTGGCCGGAAGTGGAACACCTGCCGGTGGCAGCTCTAGGCAGTTCTTGACCTGCAGTGGTTTGCTTTTGGGGGTCTGGGTGAGGGGGAGGAGCTCAGGTGTGGAGGCAGCCAGCAGCCTGCTGGCTCTGAAGGTATTGCTGTCACAGCTTCTCCAGGGCTGGGGCAGGAAGAGGTGGGCCCAGTGCTCTAGCTGGTGCCCCTGGGCAGGAAGGCCCCTTTGCTCCCGATAGAGCTTCCTCCTCTCAGAAACACCTGCTCAGTCCCCTGCCGCCTCTGACAGGTAGCTTCACCTGTACTCCTTCCTGAGGCACGTGGGCCACGGTGGTAGACACACCTCGCCTTGGCTGATTTGCAGGGCGGGTTGCAGCCCTTGGAGGACCATCCTACCAGTGGCTAGCTTCAGGATTCCCCACATGAGGATAACCCTTAAGGGTTGAGTAAGAAAGAGAGGTACAGAGCTGGCTCAGAGCCCACCCCACCCGGACTGTGGACCAACCCCCCAGAGCCCATGAAACCCACAACAGGGAAGGGTGACCTTTGCTGGCCTCCCTCTTTGCCAAGGCTGTGCCTCCTTGTGGTAGCCAGACCTGGGTTGAGATTCTGGAGTCAGGAGCTAGCCACAACCTCTTGGGCTCCCCACCTCTCAACAGTGGCCTTGGGCTCTTCCCCAGCCTGGTTCTTTAATAGCTTCCACCCGATTTAGGGAGCTTTGTGGACTTGCTGCTGCTATTTCAGCGGCTCTGAGCTGGAGGTGGAGTGGCTTTCTAGGGTGCCGTGTAGCCTCTCAGGAGAGCCCAGAGAGAAGACTTTACAGCTGGGGTGCTGGCAGATGCCGTGGCTGTCCTTCATACCAACAGGTACTCACAGAGAACGGGGTGGGGTAGAGGGAAGGGGTGGGCTCTCCAGATTTTTTGCTAAAGAAAATGAGTTTCTAGAGATTTGCAGTGTGGGCCAGGCTGGCTTCTCAGGTCTGCAGAGCCCCGCTGACCTGATAGCGTGCCTTTTTTTTTTTTTTAACTTAAACTGAGAATCCCGTTGCAAGCGCCTGTGGTGGGGTTACAGCGAGAGCACAGCTGACTCGGGTGGACGGGAATTAACAACAGCACAGGAACAGCTGGGTTCGGAGGCGCGGGCCTATAATCCCGCTATTCAGAAACCTGAGGCAGGAGGATCACAGTTCAAGACCTGCCTGGTCTATAGAGCAAGGTCAGAGTCGGTTTAAACAAGTGAGTGAGACCTTGTCTCAAAGTAAAAAGGTGGGAGGCAGGCCAAGGGTGAAGCGCAGGGGTGGCGTGCCTGCTTGGCGTGCACTGGGTTCCTTCCCAGTCCAGAAAACAGAAACAAACCCAGCTCAGAGCAGTGGGGGCTGTGGCGAGGCCACTCGCTTTCTCTCAGCTTTTCTGCCCAGCCTGGTGGAATTTGGGCAGACTGCACATCATTTTTGTAATTACTGAAACAAAATTTTAATCAGAATAGCAACAGGTATGCCGAGCAAAAGTAAGGAACATAATTATGGGATGGATTTTAAAATGTTAAATATTGCACAGATACCAAAGAGCAGGAGGAAATGGATGCCCCTGCCATGTTAGGGAGAGCAAGACTCAAACTGTCAGCGTGTCCGTTCTCTCGATTTAGCATGATTCTGGTCCCAGCCTCCATTAGATTGGGCAGGGTTCTAAAGTGCAGCCAGAAAAGTCAGTGTGTTCTGAGAAAAGCCAAAAAACAAAAAAGTTTTAAGGTGACTAACGAGAGTAATTAGCTCTACTGGATACTGTAAAAGATGTAAGCGTAGTGTTTAAAAGAGCGTGGCGTGGGTACGGGGGTGCCCAGAGGAGCTTGGCACCAGGGCAGGGAGCCTGCAGTTGAGAGGGGCAGCCAGCAAGCGCTGCGGGCAAGACTAGCTTCTGACTTACCCACGGGCTCAAGTCCTAGTTCCCGCAGTGTATCAGTGACAGACACACACACATGTACACACATGTCCTTCCATGTGATCCAGGGCAGAGAAGTCATCCTAGATAGGACATAAAAACCCAGAAACTGTGAAGAGAAAGGGTTTGTAGATATCAGTGAAAATCTCCTGGACTTCAGAAATCCCTCTAAGCAAGAATACCAGGCAAACTTGAGGCTCAGAAAGCTTTTGTGATATGGCTGACAGAAGGTCAAAATCCTCAATAAGTAAAAAGCATTTACAACTCAATAAGAGAGCCTAATGTGAAACTGAGTTGTGAAAGTGGACTAGAAACTCAGGATTTGTACACTCTGCCATGATTACAGGCAGTGTGGTGCGCATTAGTAGCCAAGACGGTGCTGACAACTTACTAGACCATCTTAAAAACTGATTAGATTTGGTGCTTGTGTGTATATGATACCATAAGCTCTCTCCCTAGCCTTTTTTTTTCCTCTGTAAAACTTTAAGATTTGACTTTTAAAATTTATGTGTGTGTGTGTGTGTGTGTGTGTGTGTGTGTGT
>NW_026596152.1:2398198-2417705 GCF_907164565.1 Psammomys obesus
TGTGTGTGTGTGTGTGTGTGTGTGTGTGTGTCCAGAAAGGGGGGGGGTCAGATTCCCTGGGACTGGAGTGATGGGTGGTTCTGAGACACCACGTGGGTGCTGGCTTCCTAGTACTGGACAAGAGCAGCAGGTACTCTGGACCACTGAGTCATCTCCAGCCACTCAACTCTTTCTAGTTTGAGATAAGGCCTCACTAAATTGCCTGGTTTGGCCTGTCTCCACCACCTGAGTAGCTGGGATTATAGGCCTAACACACCAGATCTGGGAGATCTGACACTATTTGGAGATAAAAAAGTCATCCTCGGTGTTGAGAAAGGTTGGAGAGACAGACGCTTGCTCGCTTACTGTTAGGGGCAGCCTGTACCTTTAAGGAAGGGAGACTGGACTCCGCTGGGACATGCTGTGACCTCTGGCTGCTTCTGCCTAAGGGAATAGTGGTGTTTAATAGGGCTTGGTGCCAAAGATGACCACATGGTTGGTAGTAATTGAAGAGCAGCCATGTGCCTGCTTCGGCTTTTGCGGCAGGGTTTTGCTGTGTGGCCCTGGCTGGTCCGGAGCTCAACTCCATCTCTAGAGCAGGTGGGCCTTAAACTGGGAATGGTCCTCCGGCGTCTGTCTGTCCAGCACTAGAACTGCAGGTGTGTCCCGGCAGCCAGCTGTTTCAGTGTCCTCTGCCTTCGGGACATGTGACTGTATGCCGAGAGGCAGAGCCAGGCTGTGCAGTGTGTAGAGAGCCGTCTTTGGTGCGAGATTGGTTTGTGGAGCGTTTGGGGCGGGTTAAATCGTTTCATTATGTCTGTGCATTTCACTGCGTCTCAGCCAGGGGCTCTGCTGTCTCCAGGGGACATTTGGCACTGTCTGGAGACATTTTCAGTTGTCACAACTGGGGGTAGGGCGCCACAGGCATCTCATGGGTGGAGGCTTCCAGACACCCCACAGGCGTGGAACAGCCCCACAACAAAGAGCCGTCCCCAGGCTTCAGGAAGCCCAGGATATTTACATGGTATAAGCCTCCTGTGTTCCCTGCAGATGCTTTGGGAGGGGCTGATCTTCCTGGATAGAGTGCTCACTCATTGGCTGTACAGCCCGCCGCATGAGGGGCTGAAGGCTAGGGAGGCCCCAGGCTGCTGAGCAGCAGGCATTTCAGTGGGACGATGTTTTACTGTTTGCCTGCTCTGTTTCTTTTTATTTTTTGCCCACGATAAAATTCATCTTTTAAAAAGTTGTCTCGAGTTTCACTATAAGTTGACGTACCTCAAATTAAAGTGATTTAACTCATTCAGCATTTTTTACATTTATTTATTTGTCGTGGCCTAAGTGTGGAGGTCAGAGGACAGCTTGCAGACGTTGGCTCTTTTCCTTCCACCAAGTGGGTGTCAGGGATTGAACTCAAGTCGTCAGGCCTGGCCGAAGGCCCCTCTACCACCTCACTGGTCTTTGTTAAGCTTCTTATTCTGAGAAATTTCACAGAAGTAGCAGGAATGGTGACTAGCGAAGTTAACAGTTCCATTCTGCTGTGTTTGTGCTAGCTTCTCCTTGCTTTAATGTTTTTTAAAAGATATATGTTTGTAGTCCTGGGATCAGACCCAGGGTTTTATGTATGTCAAGCAAGTGTTTTACTCCAGGCTACACCCTCAGCCTTACCTAAATGCCTTTAAAGAGCAATTTAGACATACGATAGTCCAGACCGGAATGCTTCGGAACATGCCTCTGAAAAATAAGTACCTGGCACAGTCCATGTTTGGGAATCCTTCGGTTGTCCCCCAGTGTGTCTGCAGCTGGGTTGCTAGCGGCTTACGTGTTAAGCCGCTATGTGATGTGACCCGCTGGGCATTGTGTTTAAAAAGGATCCTGGGCTTTGGAGAATATGATGAATGGGAAGTGTCACCAAAAGTGAATAGTGCTGCCTGCTGTCACTAGTGACCCCGTGTGCCCCGTGTGTCCTGAGGAGGACGCCACGCTGTGCCCAGTCTGAGCGCAGGCCAGCCGCTGGCTCTGGGGTGTGTGGGCTCTGAGTTTCCCTCTCAGGGGCGCCTCAGAGAGAACTCTTTAGAACTGCCTGGTGTCTTTCTGGGGAGTGCAGAGGGTGTGGAGGCCGAAAGATGATGAGCAATTTTTAAAGAGGGATTGACCATGGTTTGTTTGTGGGTTTTTTTGTTTGTTTGTTTTTGTTTTTATTTTGTGGTTTTTTTGTTTGTTTTGTTTTGTTTTGAGGTACTAGGGGGAGATCCCAGGGTTCCTTGCACTCTACGAAGGTTCTCTAACCCAGTCTCATACTAGGGTTCAGCCAAGGTTTCCACCCTTAGCAGAAGCTGGCTTTGGACCAGGGTGCCTGTGGTAGTGGAGGGGAGAGGCCACAGTGGAAGGTGTGCTTAGGCAAGTGATGACATTTGGGGGTCCCCTTGGGACAAAGCAGCCCCTACATGAGCATCTGTGTTAAACCCAGGTGTCTCAACATCAGCTGCCAGAACTCTCCAGGAAAGGAAACCAGAGATAGAGCAAAGGAGATGTGGGCCTTCCACGAGCCAGTGTGTCTTGCCCTCTGGCCCCTGGCTTGAGGCCAGATGGAGCCCGTGTGTATTATGGGATTATGTATTATGTTGAACTGTGTAGAACTGCATCTAAAGGTCACTGTTGGGGATCCCCAAGTGGCAATTTGATGTGGTATGACTGCTTTTGGGCAGTGTGGATGGGTCTTTTCCTTCTCCCTCTATGACTTCCGGTCTAATTCTTCTTTGCTCTGTTTCCTCTCTCTTTCTCCTTCTCTCTCTCTGTATGTCCTTCCCTTCCTCCCTTCTTTTCTCCCTCCCTCCAACTATTCCCTCTATTCCTTCCATCCCCTCCATCCCTGTCCATTACCATCCCTTGTTCCCTTACCTTTTCCTGGTCTCCTTCCCTCCCCCTCTTTGCTCTCCCCTTCTTGAGCCGGCACAGAGGTTGGGGCAGAGGTCAGGCTGGGTGCAAGCAAGGCTGGAAAGCATCTGTCTCTGCCCCTGCTGCCAGAGTCCCCTGTCACCCCAAGCAGCACAAAGCAAGTCACCCTATTGTTCCATCTCTGGGCCTTTGCAGGTGGAGCTGTCCCCAGCCTGGAGGAGGACAAAGGGATGAGCTGGGAGGCCAGAGGAGCAAGCATGGTAGAATATTTAGCCCTTCGTGGGTGTTCTCCCTGGGACTGGAGGGGAGTGCATGATGGCAGAAATGACAAGTGTCAGGGAAAGGAGGAGGATGGAAGGCTCTGGCACCACCCAGTGGGAGCTGGTGGGGGTGGGGTGCGGGCTTAGCTGAGGCAGGGAAGATAATAGGGCTTGTGCCAGCCCACACCTGTGCCTTGAGCCCCTAGATCCCTCATGAGTACTGGGCTAGGCTGTGGCTGTCAGTGTTGCCCTTCAAACCCCCCAACAACCGGTGAAGTGGGTTAAGTAGGAACCCTTCCAACCCAGAGGCTGGAGCATGGCACCCACGACAGCTCCAAACCACCCCAGACTTAACGGTTGTTAAGAACCATCAATTCCACCCTTAAGAACCTGACTATGAATATTCGTCCCTTCCCTGTGGAAGATCCTTCAAGACTCCAGCCCTGGACTGAGTCCTCAGAGAAGCCACGGAGTTGGGCTAAATGACCTATTAAATAATAGCCTTTGAGCTCAAAATCCTGAGGCCAGTGTCAGATACGTTGGCATTCACCTGTTGTTCAAATGTGAGGCCAGTCTGGGCTACGCTGTGAGTTCTAGGTCAGCCTGGGGCCTTGTTGGAAGCCAACTGTGGATCCCTGAACTTGTTTCCCGTTCTGTGGTCAGCAGCCAGGCAGGGTCTGGCCAGCAGAGGCCTGGCCTTATGTTCTGAAGCAAAGTACCTGGAAGTAGGCTGTACAGCCCTTTGTGGGTTATGTGGAGGTGTGTGTGTGGTGGATTCGTGCCAGGGTGGGTAGACAGCCGTGAGAGAGGCGGACGGGCAGGGTTTCCCCAGTTGCCAGGTGGCCTTCCTCTGGTACTCACAGCTCTCCACACTGGAGAGGACAGCAGGGCCTGAGGTCAGAGGCTCCACTCAGCCGCAGGATGCTTACGCTGTCCCTGCCCCCATCTCACCTCCTTTAATTTTGAGGTGTGGGGGGAGGGGAATGGGAGGGAAAGAGAATACTCCATGTGGTGTGTAGGTGCCGCAGTGTGAGGGGGGGCGGGGGGAGCTGCTTCTTGCCTGCCCTCCGTGGCAGGGGCCCGTTGTTCATGCCATGCTAGCTGGCCCCTCGGCTTCTGGGACATCCTCTTGCCTCACTTCCCACCCTGCCACAGCAGTGCTGGCATCACAGAGGTGTGTACATGTGCTGTGGGGTCAGAGCAGAGCTCGGCGCCTCAGCCTTGGGCAGCGGGTGCTCTTAGCCGAGGAGCCATTTTGCCAGCCCCCTTACCTCCACTGCACGAACCCAACATCTCTACCGCTCTCTCCCTTGGCTCGCAAAGTTCAAGGTGAGGCCATGCGACATCAGTCCGCTGCCTCTAGCTAGCTTGCTTCTAGATGTGACCAACCTGATCACGGGTCTGTCCAGCCTTGTCTTCACTCTCGGCTTGGTGCCTGCCCTTCATCCTGTATGTGGTAGCTTTGCTTTGTGCTCAAAAGGCAGTGTAACGCCAGCCATTTGTTCAGGTTATTTGGGGTTAGAGTCTTGAGTGAGGTTCTCTAGACCCTCAGGGGGCCTAACAGGGGTTATTGCAGAGGTAGTTTGCTGAGGGCTGCTCACTGGCAAGGAAGGCAAGAGAACGCAGGGCTAAAAACACGTGGCTTGCAGACCAGACTAAGCTCAACCCCTCCAGGACTCTGAGGATGCAGTTGCATGGGCGAAGCCGCTCTGGATAGGCAGAAGCGAGGACGTTCCTCTGCCGACATCAGCTGATGATTGTGGACTCCCTGAGGGAAGTGCCCAGATAGTGCCCGGCGAGGCGGCGTGTCAGCCAAAGGCTGCAAGCATGCCTGCCTGGCAGCCTGCACCTCCAGTGGCTGGACTGAGTGCGGTGGGCCCAGAAGGAGGTCAGGGCAGGACACCCACCTCATCTGCTACCTCAGCCCCCTGTCACCGAGGGTTTAGAGTGTGTGGGTTCAAGCAGCCATAGATTTCAAACAAACAAACAAACACCCCAAACCACATCTGTGCTGAGCTTGGACCAGCGTTTTCCCTTGTCTTCCCGTGAGGACCACAGTCCAGTAACTTGTTTAACGTTTGCATTGCATTGGGCACTATAAGCTGGAGATGATTGAAAATAGATGGGAGGATGTGGTCAGGTTCTCTGCGTATGCTTCCCCATACTGTCCGAGGAAGTGGGCTGTCCTCAGTTTTTGGCACCTGTCAGGAATTCTGGACCCCTCCGATTCTGAGGGCCAATGGTAGTAAGAGGGTTAGAAATTTTTGTTAGGGCCCATTCTCCAGCAGTTCTCCACTGCAGAAAGTTGCCACTGTTTCCTGAGGTTGTCATGTCCTCCTCACAGCTGGCTGGTCACTCAGCTAGTCTACTAATCTCACACCTCTTCTCCGCCATGCATGCCGCTGCTGTCCCCTCATGCAGTGTTCTTAACTTCCTGGATTGGTCAGGTGTGGGCAGTAATAAGCGCCTTGTGCAGTCCAGTCATTGCTTGCTCATGCAACAGCTGTCACCCACAGGTGTCCCTGGTTGGATGCTTTCCTTCTGGCGGGGAGGCCATTGCATGGCTCTGCCATCCTCCAGTGCCACAGAGTCCCTGCTGGGAAGCCCGTGGGTATCATTTATGCTCACATCTCTAAGGTTAGAACCCAAGTTAGATACATAACTGTATCTAACAGCAAGGGGTGCTGGGAAATGCAGGCCACATGTGTGCACACATGGAGAATGACACAGTGGTTGATTACCACATATAGTTTGCACGTGAGTCATTGGGACCACTCTGCTGGCTTCTGGCGCATCTGCAGCCACCTGTCACTGTAGTAGTTGGCATTGGAGAGCGAAGCCATATCTCCATGTGGGAAGCAGTGTGCTTCCTGCCGCACAGCTGCCTGGATTTCAGGTGCAGGCAACCGGAGCAAGGGTGCTGCCGGGTTCCAAGGCATGACCTCATTAACACGGGCTTAACCAGGGGAACTGACCAGCCAGCCGGCAGAAGTGATGCTCCGTGCTACCATCATGCCCGTCTTTCACAGCTTCCCCCGGGGGCCCGGCTCAGCTCATCTGAAGCCCTGCTTGGTGTTGACAGCAATTCCAGTTTGTGTCCACTGTTGGCTCTCGCTGGAGAAGTGTGTAAGAGCCAACTGGATCCCTGTTGGGACAGCTTTGTTTTCCGTGCTGAACACAAATCCCCTGTTCACTGGGAGATCTGACAAGGAGACCCTGTGAGGCGGGCCGGTGGGGGCACATCCCAGTGAATGCGGCGCCCCAGATAGCTTCAGCTTATTAAAGGCGAACGCACAGGATAACTCTGCCCGCCGAGTGCGAGATAGAATGGGGGCACAGAGCTGTTACGCTGGATTAGCAGCCACAGACGGACGGAGGCAGGTGCAGCCTTTGCTGCAATTTGGAAAGGCTTAGGGAATACAGAGCCTGTGCTGTGAGTCCTTCTCTTAGCCTCGCTACAGGCTGAAAGTGGGGGGCGTTTCTTGTTCAGCCAGGCCCAGGAGTAGTTTTTTATGTTCACCTTGTTTCCTCACCAACTCCCAGAATCCCTTGGGGACTCTGAGGGGGTCGTGCATGTGTCCACTTCATTTTCTGCCTGTTTATTGTGAGTGCTGGGGTTAGAGCTGAGTAGATACAGCCTTCCAGGGACCCTTCAGAGAAAGACATGTAAGTACAGTGAGCGGTTCTAATCCTGTTTTTAAACTGTTAACCAAACCCAAGGTCCACAGACACTGATGTTACCTCTGTGGCCTGACAGGCACTGACAAGACCTTGCTGCTTAACAAATGAGGCCTCAAGCCCAAGGAGGCTTGCTGATCTTCCAGGTGGGCTGCTGTTTCCTAGCGGCACAGATGGCAGCTAAGAGAAGATGATACAGAGGTCCCTGAGTGTCCACGAGGATTGAGTCCAGGGCCACAGGGTATTAGAATCAGTAGATGCTAAAGTCCTTTCCATAAACTAGTATAGTGTTTGCATGTAATTGTCTTATGTCCTTCCATATACCTAAGCTCATGCTTTGATAGCACATGCCTAAAATTTAAAGATTATGACCCTGTGCCTGTGTATCTGTGTATGTGTGTGTGTGTAGGTGTATGCACATGTGAGTGCAGTACTTGCAAAGGCCAGAAGAGGGCACTGGCTTCCCTGAAGCTGGCATTAACAGCGGAGGTGGGTGCTGGGTACTGAGCTTAGGTCCTCCAGAGGAGCCACAAGCACTCTTCCCCACTGAGCCATCTCTCTAAAAGAATGATTTTCTTTAGAGAATGATGATAAGGAAATACCTATGTTTAATACACTTCTTTCTTTTCTAAAATGTTTTTTGTCTGTGGTCTGTACAGGCAGAGCCTGATTGTAGGGAGGGCTGATTGAGTTAGAATTGGTCACATAATTGTAAAGCAAAAACTCTACAACAGTGGTTCTCAACCTGTGTGTTGCGACCCTCTTGGGAGAACTGAATGCCCCTTTCACAGGAATCACCTAAGACCATCAGAAAACACAGATATTTACATTACGGTTCATAACAGTAGCAAAATTACAGCTATGAAGTAGCAGCGAGAATAATCTTATGGTTGGGGGTCACCACAACATGAGGAGCTGTATTAAGGGGTCACAGCGTCAGGAAGGCTGAGACCCTCTCTGGTCTACGAGACAGATTGCAGGAGGTGGAATTAGAATCCTGGGAAGTCTTAGGTGGCTGCCTCAGGCCTCTTAGTTTGGATGCAGATCTTTGTCTCTGCATCTTTTCCTCCTGGAGTGGGTACCCACCTGCATCTCCCATTGGACACCCTCAGCAGCTGGGTAGCTGGTCGCCAGCAGACAGTCACGCTCTCTGTACCCTTCTGGGATTGCAGACCTGTTGGGGTGGTGAAAGCTTTAAACTTTGACTTGATGAAAAGCCTCTGAACTCACAAGCATGGATGTCTCTGGGAGGAAGGACATAGGATGTGTGGATCAGCCCTCAGAGCCACCAGAAAGCTCAGCCACCGAGCGGAGACATACTCGAGACCAGACAGCTCTGGGTGGGCCCTGTGAGTCCCAGGACCAGGGTGGCTGCTTCCCAGCTCCTAACAGAAGCTGGTGTCTGGGTACGAGGTGCCTGCCACCCCCATGTAAATAAATGAAGGCTGCTTGGTGTTTTATCCCCCAGAACTGTTCTGGAGTCTATCTAAGAGGTCTGTCCAAGAACTCCTGGCAGGCGGTCCGAGTGTGCTCATGCCATTGCAAATCAGAAGCCAACCTGGGGAAAACCCTTTTTTCAAATGTAATAGCAAAGGGTTTGGTTGTAGTTTGGTGGTAGAGAACTTTTCCAGAACATGTGAGATCTTGGGTTTGATGAGAGGAGCGAGGGAGGGGTTGGGGAAAGGGAATGAATATGAGTAAATATTTCTTTTCTTCTTCTTCTTCTTCTTCTTCTTCTTCTTCTTCTTCTTCTTCTTCTTCTTCTTTTCTTCCTTCTCCTCCTCTTCCTTCCTCCTCTTCCTCCTCCTTCCTCCTCCTTCTAGATCTTGGTACCCAAGGATGGTCCTAGAGCCTTTGACTCTCCCTTAGATAATGGGTGGCTGTGTATAGACCCTGGGATACTCTGTTCAGAATGTGGCAGTAGAATTTTTTCAGTGTTTGTAAGAATAGCTAATTAATATTTGGTTCATAATTAAGCCATGAATGCTGAGCTGAGGGGCTCCCCTGGCAGGGTGCAGCTCTGCCTTGTGGAAAGCTCTTGGTCTTCACTGCTCCTCCCCAGAGAACTGAGAAAAACAGTTGAGTGACTCCCAGTGTGCACTAGCTTTCTAGTCACACTTTCCGGGCTCTGACATCATTTCTCACTCAGCACAGCTAGCCACCAAGTGAAGAGGAGGCCGGGATGTCTTCATTCTCACAGCAACCCTGAGGAATAGGGGTCTGGATGAGCCCGGACGGACACTATGGGGGTTCTAACTGCAGAGTTGGAGGTGTGGGGGCTCACACTGTCAGAGTCAGTGGTACCGGGAGCTGAGGGAGGGGGCTCTTCCTGCAGAAGATGGCTGTCCTGGAGGGCTGGTGTAGGCTGTTCTAGAAGGTAGGCCTAAAACCATCCAAAGGGTTAGGGAAGTCAGGTGAGGCTCAGCCAAGAACAGCCCTCGGACCGGTGGTAAAACTTCAGCTCACACAGAGGCGACAGGAAAGTGAGATGCGCCCCTTCGGGTACCATGAGAACTCCTCTCGCTCCGCGACAGTGAGATTTCTGGCCTTTGTCCATCCCAACAGTCAGCAGAGAGTTACAGGATGGGTCGCCGATGGCAACAATGTGTCTCCGTATCCCCTGGACACCTAGAAGTTCCTTATCACGTTCTAGGCCCCAGATGGTGCTGTGGAGGCCGGGGGAGGCCTGTCCCGTGACTGGCCAGGGAGGTATGTGGTCTGGGTGGTACTGACTGGTGATCACCCTCGCTTCCTTTACTAATGCTCATTTTATTTTCAGAGCCACAAGTGTCTTGTCTTTCTTGTTCATTTCTTTTTTTTCTTTCTGTCTTTCTTTCCTTTTTCCCTGAGTTCTCTTTCAGTCCCCGGGGCCAGAAGTCATCTGTCATTTTGATGGAGGATTTTTAGAAATAGTTTGGGGAAAAGGAATTTCCTCCCTGGGTCCAATGACGCTTCGAATATGGCAGGCCTTGAACATGACTTGATTTCCCAAAGGCATGGCTGGTGGACGGAAGGGCAGGGCCATCATACACACAGAAGGTGGTAATTAGGGAAGAGATGGTGGAAGGGATGAACGATACAGCAGCAGCCACATGGACGTTCTTGTTCGGGTCCTTTAAGAAGGGGCAGCCCCTGCACTGGAGAGGGACACTTAGGGGTCAGTGCTCAAGTGGTCCTCAGTGTGCCCATATCTTTGGGTAGAGAGACCTTAGCTCCAGGGGTGGTGGCTGGCGCAGCTTTTGGGGCCTCTGCTTCTCACGGGCAGCAGCCAAGGCATCTAGTATGGGTTCTTGTACTCCATGGTGGCACAGGCGGCACAGGGAACGAGGTGCTGGTTTTGCCTAACACGTGCAGGTGTTCCTACCACTTGCATTGGCCACCATTGACCCCCGAGGCTGAGGTAGCATCTGCCGGTAGAGTGTAGGGCAGCCCTACCGTCTGGGGTTGTCTTCACGCCACCCCCCTCCCCCTTTGCATAATTGACATTGGCTGGGGACCTGCAGGAGGGCAGCTGAGGGTCAAGAGAAAATTCAGATGTCTGGGAGCTGGTTTAGCCAGCCAGGGTGTCCTTTCTCCAGTCAGGAGGGCGTTTTTGCAGCCCCAGAGGCTCTGGGCAAGAGGCTCTAATCTAATTACATGCTTTATTTGAGCCAATTTGTTTTCCAATCCATCTTGTTCAACAAGAAGAAAGAGCACGCTGAGGACTCATTTGCACCCTCTTGTTCCAAGGGAAAAAGAGGGGCTGGTCCCCCCTGTGGTCAGTACAGCCCCTGACCTCTTCCAGCCTGGAACCCCACCCCCAGTCAGGCCACAGAACTTACAGGGAGAGGCCTTGGGGCTGCCCTGGCACTGTCAGCAGCCACAGCAGAAGGGCCTGGCTGTTTGTACCACTTCCTTTGGGGGTCCCAGTACGTTAGGGAAGACTGAGGCAGGTGGGCCTCGAGGCCAGGTAGCCGGGGACTAGGGCTGCTGATCCCTAGGGGCTTCCCCCGCACAGACCTCTGGTCTTTCCAGGGACAGCTGCCTGCAGAGTCCAAGGGCTGGCATTTAAAATCTGCAAGTATATTTCCATAATAAGGTGGCGGATTTTGGACCCGTGTTATTAAAGTCCAAATAAAACACCAAAGCCCATCCAAGCTCCCGGGAGAGGGGAGATTTATCGGCTGCCACCACCCTCCTCAGGCAAAGCTCTGTGTGCGCCAAGCCTCGCTTTTTATGGACTGTGGTGTCTCCCGAATTGCCTTTTTCCACCCTTTGGAATCTTGCTTCCAGCCTTTACTTTTCTACTGCTGACCCAGACTAGCTGCTTCCTGTGGGTTCTGATGCTGAGCCTGGTGACTTCCGCCCTTGGAGGCAGGCAATTGGGGCCTAGGGTCTCGGCCTACCACGCGTGGTGGCAGCCTGGCCTGTTCAGCAAATACCTACTGTGGGCTGGCTGACTGTCCTGGTCTCCGGGGACCCAGCACACAGCCTCTGACTTTAGATAGGAAAAGAGACAATAAACAAACTTAACAGTCCTTTCACTGCAGTATGGGGCGTGCCCTGAGGAAACGTATCCTCTAAAGACAGGGGACAGGCAGAGGTCAGCCATAACTCAGAGAATCATGGTCATATTTGAGCAAGAAATATCTTTGGGCTTAACCAGAAATTGGATGTGACAGAGATACAGTAAAGTTGGTTTTCTCTCACGGCTCTTTAAGTTAGAGGAAGAATAATGAGGGCTGCGGCGACCCGAGCGCTGATTACATGTCAAGCCTCATCTCGGCACGATTGTAAACGATGACAGTTGTATCTCCATCGGCCTCAGTCAGGAATCCGTAGCTGGGAGGCCCAGTGCCGTGCTCAAGGGTACACCGTCGTGTGGGGCCCCAGTGCCCGTGTGTCTATGCCTCGGCAGCCTCCCCACCATCCAGGCTGTCAGCTCCTTCACACTCCCGAACACACCGTTTCCTGCAGGGCCCCCATGTCTAAGACCTACCCGCCCATCTACCCAGCACACCCTAAACAGCACACTGCCTGGTATGGAGGCTGGAGGCGTTCTTTGTAGGTGATAGCCTGTGCCTCCGAACGCTTCTAGGCCTCCTGTCTTCTGTGCTCGCCGACCCTGCCTCACCGCCATCCCAGCACACTCTATGGTCAAGGCGCTCAGAGGGCTGAAGAACCAGCCAGGTCCCTCTTGTCCTGGAGCCTGTGTTAGTTGGTGGCTCTGCCTGTCTGGGAAGCGTGTTCACTGCAGCTTCTTTAACACTGCCCCGAGGCTTCCAGGATGGTTGTTAATGAACCCCGTGCCAAGCCCCGGAGCATTGAGGTCTGGTTGCTAGGAAGAGAAGTAGACCATCCCAGACTGTGAAGTGGATGCTAGGGATGGAACAGGTCCTCCGTTGAGCTCGGAGGAAGGCTGCCCAGCACATGAGTAGGAGCAGGCTCGTTTGAGTCCCAAAGGGAGACACTGGAGATACAGGCCTAGCTGCCGAGCCTGTGAATGGCCTGTTGTATGGTTGGCTGTCTCTCCCACCCAACAGGCATTCTTTACCCTGCACTTCAGGTGGCTCTCTTGGCCGGCTGTTAGTCTGGCGTCATAGCCAACAGTCTGTCTTCTCCCCCCAGCTTGTCATTTCTGCCTGAACCCTGCAGTGTGTTGCTGTCACTGTCTTCGCTACCACCTCAGTTCGCTGATGGGGATGTGGAGGATCAGAATGGTCAAGGGCCACAGACCAGAAGTCACACTTGTAGGCTGTTTTCACTGACAGTGATGGTGCTTCCTAGGGGCCCCGACTCAGTTGCTTCCATGTAAAGCCTTGGCCTCTGGAGTGGGCACCTGGCACAGTGAGCCATGTGGGCAGCTTGGAAGAGTGGTCTTTGTTGTTGGAAACGTGGGTGTTAGGAAGGAAGCAGTTTAGATGCTCGGGAGAGTGTGGTAGATCTGTGGGATCCCTGGCTGGTGACTGACAAGGCCTTATTGCATGGCTTTCCACGGAAAGTACAGAGCAGCTCTGGTCCGGGGCACCTTACACAGACGCCCTGTGTCCCTCCTGGCACATTGCAGGTTCTGTCAGATGGTGCCCACCTCTGGGGAAGTGGCAGAAGGAGAGGGCAGGGCTTTCCTGGGAGCATCAGGTTGGAGCAGAGTGCCAGCCCCAGTGCCAACTGCCCTAATCCCCACGTTCAGCGTGCAATGGGGCAGGGTGTGGATTCTCGCTCTTGTATGCACGGAAAGAGCTCAGACCTGCACTTCTCCAAGTGTGAATTCTCGCTCTTATATGCACAGAAAGAGCTCAGACCTGCTCTTCTCCAAAAGGGCACCTGTCCCCTGTCCTGAAGGAAGAACAGGGCGTTGGCAACAAATGACTCTATTGGAAGTACAATACAGAGCAAAGGTCACATTCAAGTTGAGGACTGAACTAGCTCAGGACCCACTCGAGGAGAGAAAAAGAGCCAGACCAGATTCCTTGTGATTAAAGACCTGAATGACAGAGGCCAGGTTTGAACCGTGCGGTGGCTCTGCGTCACTCTTGAAATGAAAGCCACGCCTCTCTTTTTTCCTTCCATCTCACATGCCCTGGGAGGCTTCGTGGGCTAGCACTGTGCCCCCTTCTTGCCCATTCTATGCAGGACACCTCAGTGGGCCCTGCTAGGCTAGGTCCTGACTCAAGGACTTCGTGCACGCTGTCGTCTCCACTCTGCTCTTTTCTCTCAGGTGTCCTGCCTCTACACTGTACGGTCTCTGTAAGGCGCACACAGGAAGCTCTTGGTGGCCACCCTGCCTCTGGCAGTGGCCTTCCTCTCAACAGCACACACTTGTCGCGTCGACAGTGGGTGTTTGGCTGGCTGGTGACTCTCTCCTTGATCTCTTGGTGTCATCTGTGGAGTCTGGGGAGGCTCTAACTTGGGATGAGAAGGAACCACCAGTCCTGAGGGTTATGGACACAGGATTCTCATCCTACAGGGAAATGACCCTGTCCTCCAGGACAGTTTTAATGTTTAATGTTTTGGGGTTTGTGGTGTAGAGACTGAACCCAGGGCCTCAGGTACAAGACTGAATTACATCCCCAGTCTTTTCACTTTTAAAATATTGTGATAGAGTCTCCATAAATTACCTAATTTGGCCTTGAACTCATTCTGTGGTCCAGGCAGGCCTTAAACTTGTAGCTGAGATTATGGGCCAGTGCTACTGGCTACTGGTGTCAAGGGTTTGTTCATCCTCGCTCTCTATCTCTCTCTTTCCATTTCTTCCCTCCTTCCCTACCTTCCCTCTCTTCCCTCTGTCTTTCTCTTTTGAGACAAGGTCTCCCTATATAGCCATGCCTGAACTGGGGCTCACTGTATAGACCAGGCTGCTCTCAGATATCAAAGAGCTCTGCCTGCCTCTGACTCCACAGCCAGCTATTTGTTTTTAATGTGAGAATTGAATCCTTGTAAAAAGTCAAATGTCGATAAGGCAGTGAAGTAACAACATAAAACCCACCTATGTCTCCTCCACCCAGTATCTCAGGGCTGGATGACTGTCCCCAGTCTCCTCACTCTGGGTCCCTCACACTGCTGACGCTGACTTGACCTGGGGTCCTTGCACCTCCTGGGGTCTGGTCTGGGGTGCCCCCTCCTACACTGGCCAGGATGAACTTCCTCTCTCTGGGTCTCCACTTGCCTCCTGTCCTTCCATCACTGTTCTGCCCACTCACTGACTTCATCCTCTGAGTGTCGTTCTGTCATGACACTTGCAGTGGAACGATCAGTGCCAGGAGTGCTTTAAGCACTTGATGTGAGTACGTGTGTGTGTATGTGTGTGTGTGTGTGTACACACCTATGGAGGTCAGAGAACAGCATCCAAAGTTGGTTGGTTCCTTCTACCCTGTGGATACCAGGGATTGAGCTCAGGCCTGCAGGCACCGTTTACCTACTGAGCAGTTTGTTGGCCCCACCTTTGGGGCTTTCTTCCACTTGCTTGTCACAGAGGTTGCAAAGCACATCATACTCAGTTCCTACGTCAGTCTGTTGCTAGAAGTAGCTTCATTTTAGGAGCCTTATAACCCAAAGTTAGGCAGACATTCTGTTGCTAAGGCGAGGGGTGGGGGAGGGGGCTGGTGGGGGAGGCCAGCACTTGTTAGAGCCGTGGTTACACGGACATTAAGATGCTGCTCGAGGCTCAGATGTTTTGGAGACCTCCTTCCTGGTGAGAGGGCCTACAACCTACAGCCAATGACCAGGAGCAAGAATTGGGCTTGGGGGAGTTCTCTTCCCATTGCCCCATGGTAAGTGTTGTCAGCAACCGTGGGTACCCCGGATGCTGAACACATTCAAGATGGGCTCGTCAGCCTGGGCAGTCCACCTGAAGCTCTGTGTCAGGCAAACTGGCTTCACTTGTCTTTTATCACTTGCTGGGGACAATGACCTGACCCAGACAGACAGACAGACAGACAGCTGATGTAATCCCTTCTCTCCTTGACCCATTTCCTCTAGTTCTGAGGGAACCAAGAACTTTTACCTGGCATCTAGGCATTGGAGCCAAAGCTCACCCAGCTTCTTAGGCTTTTCTTTCCAGCTTGATGGGCCATACCGATTGCACTTCCTTAACCTACCCTATCCAACCCACAGCTTCCCAACGGCAACAGCCCAGGAACAGGGGCAGAGTTATGGTTGAAGAGTGGGCCAGGGATGTAACAGTGAGACCTCTGCCAGCTCTCCGCCCTGCTCTGAAGGGAGGTGCCAGCTGCGGTGCCCGAGGCTCCTGCCACAGGCTGCCAGGCTCTGCTTGCCATATGCTTGGAGATGAGCCTGGAGCAGCGAGCAGGCTGACCCAGCAGGGTTCTGGCACCTGGGTACAGGAGGCAGAACAGGGGGCCAGCTACCCAAGGGGCAGGGGAGGCCTGAAGGGGCGCGGCCTGCAGGGATCTCTTGGCTCTTCACTGTGGGTTGGTCAGGAGAGCAGGTGGGAAGAATGAAAAGGAGGTAGGCTGCTCCCAAGAGGGCTGGGATGTCAGCCAGGCAGGGTGAGCCTTCCCAGGCTAGGCAGATGGCCCCTTCTGGGCCCAGGAGCCCTTCCCCGGACAGAGAATGTCCAAGTGGAGACCAGGTGGCACCTGGGGCCAACCCTGGCAGCTCTTGTCTCTGGTGGGGGAGGAGAGCCTGGTGGGAAGAGCACCTTGCAGCAGGTGCCCTACAGATCTGCCAGTGTTTACCTGACCACTCCGTCAGAGCCCTACACGGTCAGCAGGAGTGCGGTGGTGGGTGGTGCCATGTGGGTAGAGTCGATGGATTTCTAGGAATCAGGGCGAAGATCACCGGCCCGTAGGATCTGCTATATCTGGTCTGGAGATTCTCAGCTTTTGATTTAAGGGTGAGCTGTAGGAAACTGTTAGTTTGTTGTTTCAAATTGTGAAATGGTCCACTTCAGTGCTTTTAGGCAGTCTGTTATTGAACAGTATACCATCTTTTTTCTGTTTCTAAAGAAATCAAATAGCATGAAATGGCCGTGTCTGTCATAGGCTCACATGGCCCCATCTCTGCACTGGGCTCATTCTAGGCATCTCAAGTCTGTCTGTTCGGTTTGGCCATTTCAGTTGTCCTGAAAAAAAAAAATTGCATTTCACTCAGATTCCAGGATTTTCGCCTGGAGTCATTATACAATAGCCTTCTAATTCACAACATTTCTTTAGGTCATGGTTTTCTCATTCTTCTTAGTCTGTCTGTTTTCTTTCTTTTATTCATAATTAGACATGACAGTGTTTTGTCTGGTCTTTTTTTTTTTTAAAGTTTATTTGGAGGCATTTCAAAGAGTCGAGCTTGGTGTGTACATATAATTTAGCCCCCACCCCATTCTACTTATTTCTGCTTCTGCTGCTTAATTCTTTCCCCCTTCTCTCTTTGAATTTTGCTTTTCTCATTTTTTTCTCAGTTTCTAGAGCTGAGTCTGATTTACTTATTTTGATACCTTCTTCCATCATAACAAGTACTATTCATTACACTGTGGTCAGGAAGTGTGGCCTGAACAATTTCAGCTTCTTAGAATTAATTTGATATTTTTTCTACTTGTATGTCTCTCTCTTTCTCTCTCCCTCCTTAAAATAGTTTGTGAAATGTTTCTCCATGCATAAAATAGTTAAAACTTTATTATTTATTTATATGTTTATTTATTGCGTGCATCTGTGTGGGGATAGAGTGTGGGGCCACCGTGTGGGTTCTGGGGATTGAACTTGGGTCGTCAGGCTTGGCTGCAGTCTTTTTCACCCTCTGAGTCATCTTGCTGGCCCCATAAAATAATTTTACTTGGTTACTTTTTTGTGTGCATTTCTAGCATGTTCATTTGAATTCTGTATTTTCTGATATTAAGATTTCTACTTCTCGGTTCTTTTTTGTTGTTGTTTGATTAGGTTTGCTGATAGACAATGCCTTTGTCCCTACTTAAATTGTCTTTTACAATTCTACTGCACTTACTTTTCCCTTTTCCATGTGCATAAGTTACCTCTCTTGTCAATATTACAAAGTACCTGACAAAGCGTCTTGAAAGGAGGATGGCTGTATTTGGGCTCAGGACCTCAGTGGGGTCAATGCATCAAGGTGTGGTGAGGCAGGGCTGTCCAGGGGGTCCCATCAGCAAGCATAGGGGACAGTGACCACTCTCCTCCTTCCGTTGTCTCTGAGCCCCTGGCTGCTGGACAGTGATAACGCTGTCGGTGGGCCTCCTCTCCTCCACCATGTGCATTCCTAGAGGTGTGTCTCTGTGCGTGTGCCACTGAGTGCAGTGCCCCTGGAGGCCACAAGAGGGAGTCAGGTCTCCTGCAGTGGGAGTTACAGGTGGTTGTGAGCTGTCAGTGTAGACACTGAGAATGTAGGCACCCTTAACCTCCGGCCAGGCCCCTCCTAGGTGATCCTAGATGCAGTTAACTTGGCACACAAGCGTAAGTTTCAACACCGCTCTAAGCAGTGACCGAGTATTGTGAAATCACTTTTTGAACAGGAGTGTTAGATCCTTCGCTTTCACCATTTTATCATCAAATAGTTGTGGGGATCTGTGATTTTTTTTTTTAAATGTCACACGCAAAAACGTTTTTATAAAAGTTACAACAAGCCACCTTGCCCGTGTCTCTTTTGTGATCTTAATATATCAAACATGCCTTTTTCTATTTTCTGTTTTCTTTGGCTTATCTTTTGACATAATTTTATTTATGATTTATTTTTTGAGTACTTTGGTGCTTTGTGGTATTTCAAAAGAAGTATCTTATTTGGCAGAGTCAAGCTTAAAATAACATTTTTGACATTTTAATTTGAGCTGCTTGATTCCCTGCCTTATTCTACCGCTTTTTGTTAACACGGTCTACAGTTTCAACTAAATTCTTATAATCAGATATTGTTAGTGTTAAACACTGTTTTGATTTTGCCTTGTTTTAGAACCAAATTTCAAACTCTTACATTTAATGACATGGGGGGCACATCGTGTTTATAGCTTAACTTTCTCTCTTAAAACCCTCATTTTAAAAATCCATTTTATAGGTGGCTAGAAAGCAAATTCTGAATTATTTTCTGAGCTCTACACACTTGAGAATGTTCTCTCTCTCTCTCTCTTTCAGCAGTGTATGTGGGAAGGCTGTCTAACTAGGTATGAAATTCTTGTGCTGTCCTGAAGACAGACTCTGTGGACATTAGTCAGTGATCATCTGCCCATTTCTTTGTATTGTTGTTTTGCCGATCTGTGATCTGTGTGTACAATTTTCTTATCATGAAATACATATGTATTCCTATGTATTACAAAGACATATCTAGGCATTGGAGTCACCTTCTACAACATCATTCTCCCCGCTGCTTTGGACATGGCTGGTGATGGTGCTGCTTTAGTTTTTATTTTCCCAACTCTTACATAGCCCATGGCCTTGGAGTTCAGCCTCAGCTCCTCTCCAGCTTCACGGAAGCCATGTCTTTTTAGAGGTACCTGAGCCTGTTATTCCCATTGTTTCTCAGCTGCTGGGAAGAGGGCGGGGTGTTAAGCAGATGTGAGGGCTTCAGCCCTCATATGCTTATGGCCTGGCCTCTTGCAGATCCCTGCATGGCCCTGGGGCTGGGTCCCCATATCAGGCAGCTGGAGCTCTACTCCCTCTGCCATCCCTTTTCTCAGGCTCAGTCTGTGGAGCTGGTTAGCCTTTCCTGCCACCACCGCCCGGTTTTCCGATTCTCTGCATCAGCGATTTGAGTTAGGTAAAAATCCAAGTTCACAGAGGCACTAAAATGGCTTGCAGCCTTGCCTTCTTTCAATTTCCCCTCCCTGCCCATGCTTTCTGTCCGTTTGTTTTCTGCTCATTGTCTTGCTGTCATCTCCTCCTCTTCTTCCTCCCTTTCCCCCTCTTTGGTGATCTTTCCGTCTGTCAGACAAAGAACTGTTTCTGGAGGTAAAACCCGGATAGGCTTTCTTCATCCACCACCATCTGCCTTTAATTAATTGAGATTGCTCCCAGATTCCAGCATTGGGTCATCTATCAGCTTCATTCTTGGCATTGGTGTGAATTTTCATTTTTTCACTCTCTTTATAGCTGTTTCAGAACAAAACAAGGAGAGGCCCTGTGAGTGGCTGCCAAGCAGATACCGTGTTGGAGGAGTCAGAGCTGGGTTTCAGCCGGGACCCATCCTGTGGATGCAGTCTCTGTAGCTGCGTAGGATGGCAAGGAAGGAAGGAAGGAAGGAAGGAAGGAAGGAAGGAAGGAAGGAAG
>NW_026596152.1:2417715-2452784 GCF_907164565.1 Psammomys obesus
GGAAGGAAGGAAGGAAGGAAGGAAGGAAGGAAGGAAGGAAGGAAGGACAGGGCCATTTTCCTTATCCAGGGACCACTTGTCCAGCGACCTCAGCAATCCAGACCCAACATAGAGTCCGCAGACAGCCAGACAGCTCTTGCCGTGTCTGTGATCTAACGCTTATTTGCTTTCTCTAGGGTAGCCGGCTTCAGCCCGTCCCTCCCAGCCTGTTTGCCTGTATTGTATGTACTCTAACAGGCCTGATGTGTTTCCTAGCTCAGTATTGAATCAGAATCTGAAGGAGGAAGGGGCAGAAGAGACTGGCACATTGTTTTCTGAGTCTGAGTTAATAGCTCCTCTGGACCTTCCTCTGCTGTGCGGAGCGCTGGGTGCAGAAACCATCTCCTCTCACATTCTGGACCCGCCAGGAACATTCAGAGTCCAGATACCCAGGCTGCTTCTTCAGTGTAAGGAAATGAAGGCGTGCTGGGGAAAGGTCTCAGACCTTAGTGGTGTTTGAAACACAGGAGCATTCTACTGCAGGGCTCACAAGCTGCCTCAGTGAGACTTTCTGAATCATGGGTTCTCCTTTGTACAACAGACCCAGCTACAGGTAGGGAGGAGTTCACCAAGCCACAGGACAGTGCCAGGGCCTCCTGAGAGCTGGCCATGAATCCACGGTGTGTGTAGCCTTTGGGCTATACAGAGATGGCTGAGCCCTGGCATACAGGTTCTGTGAGCACCGTGTTAGGCAATGGTGGCTGCTGCCCATTCTTGGGTGACGTCTGTCCCGGGGGTCCACGTGGCTCTAGAAGTCTGCGTGTTCCTACAGTACGGGCAGGGAGGCTGTAGGTTTAGGGTAGGTTGTTCTGGGACTTGAATGCTTTCCTTCTGCACCTAAAGGACAGGGCTCCCTCGGCAGGTCCAAGCCCAGCTCTTCCAGAGCTTTTAAGTTGGGCACCATGTCTCCCTCCAGCAAAGCTGGCACACCCGTTCGTCTCTTTACCTGGGTGGTTGAATGCATACGCCTTGCTGGGCCTGTTTGAGGGACTCGGGGCGTTGCGATTCCTTTCTGATTGGAACTGAGAGCACCCACTTAGGCCAACAACTTCACACACGGAAAAAAATCACAGGAAAGCTCCATGTGGACTCGGAGCTGACCCTGTAGTGACGTCATTTGGCTCCGCTTGCCTTCCAATTTGCCTCCCTGCGAGGAGAGCGCAGCACAGCAGACTAACCAACCTCCTTGCAATCACCAGAGCATGTGTACAGCCTGGGGGGTTCAGCATGGAGTGGTTGCCGCCAGTGAAACGGCCCAGACTCTCACTCAGCACAGATGTTCCCCGGCGTAGCTGCTCCCGGATAGAGAGGGCAGCTGTAACGGGTGACGGTGTGGCGGCCGTCTGTGTTGGGGCCGCATCCTTTCCTGTCCTCACGCTGGCCTTCACCACACAGAGCGAAATCCACACTCTGCACAGCCTGGCCTTTGCACTCACCTCTCTTGAGACCAACCAGCCACCCAGATGGCAGGCTGATACTGCAGCCTCCACGTCCCTGGGCAGGGCTATCCTGATGTGGGTCCAGGGGGACAGACCACAGGGCCAGGAGGAAGAGGACCTGCTTTTCTTTCATGGTGGGATAGGGCTGCACTGATTAACAGAGGCATCAGTCAGAACATCCGGTGCCTGGAGAGAAGAGCTGCTTGCTGGGGGCTAGAGACAGGCTCTGGAGGGATGGCCGCTGGATAGCCCCTGGAGCTGCTAGCCCTCGGCTGGTGGCAGACAGCACTGGCGCTTACCTGTTTTCCTGTCCTGAATTCCCACACACACCAGTCCTTTCTCCCACTTCAACCTTGGTAGGTAGATGTCTTGCCCAACTCTGCACGTCAGTCAGTTTTCTCTCCTGCCCAATGGGAATAACACGGTTACATGAGAGACCAGCTGAGAGCCTGGTGGGAGATCCCGCGTGCCCAGCGACTCGGGCAGGGCAGGTGTCTGTCCTGTGGGGAAAAGATTGCATCACCTTGCTTCCGATAAGCAGAAATCGCTGGCAGGAGAGGGCCTCGTCAAGCTGGAGACTTAACCGTGGGGCTGCATTTGAGGGGTCGACAGAGCCACTGAGGGAAATGTAAATTTTGCATCTACTGCCTGGCTGGCTGTCTCAGAGCCTGGAGCCCCCACAACTCTGGCCAGCAGGTATGGCGGACAGCCAGTGTCCAGCAGTCTTGCCTTTCACCAGTGGGCTCATCAGGGCTAAACTCTTTTCGTGGGCATTTTATTTGTACACTTCCCTGGAGTGGACACCAAAGAAGTTTTCAAATGTTTCACGGGCTGCTAATTTCCCCCGTGACCTCTTTTGTTGGGGCCTAACCCCAGCCAGAGGTTTCATGCCATGAAAGCCAGCGCCTGACACAGAACCCGACGGCAGGGTGACAATGAGGCCTTTATCTGCTTTAACCAGGCCCAGCTAAAATGTAAGGCAGAAGGAATTGGTGTGGTGCTCGGAAATCCTGGGTGGCACTGATACAGTGGTTTTGAAGGCTCTCTAGGGGTTGAGGTATTGCACCAGGCTAAGGAAAGAGGGAGTGGCCTTTGTCCCACTGGCCTCTTTAGAAGGCCAGCCTGCCCTGAATGGCTACCTGCTTGGCCTGGCCCGTGGATACCACTAGGTATCTAGGGAGGAGGCCCACTGGGCTCCAGCCCATTCTTTAGTGGCCTAATGAGTCTCTACCTCGTCTTCCCTTGCAGACTGTGACTCCTACTGCAAGGCCTCCAAAGGGAAGCTGAAGATGAACATGAAGAAATACTGCAGGAAGGACTATGGTGAGTCAGGGGCAGAGGGGCTGCTCCGGGTGGTTTGCAAGCAACTCCTGTCTCAGGAGTCCCTGGGATCCACGAGCTCTCTTGCCCAAGAATACCCGTCTCTTGTGTGTCAGAGAAGCCAGAGGAGCCTGGGTCTCTGCACAGAGGCATCTGGATCCTTGGGGGCCCTTGTCCGCACCAGGTTGACTTTTTCTTTATGGACTAAAGACTGGGGCTTTGCTGACCCCTCGTGTAGTGGGGATTTCTGTAGTCAGCAGGAAGAGGCGCCCTCTTGGGTGGGGAAGGGTTTGGGTCTGGTCTCTGGACTCGGCATTGGCCTCTCTTTTCTGGTGCATCTTCTCAGGTCTGACAAGGCCTGCATGTGCTGTGCCCCTCGCGCCACTGCCTGGCTCTGCTTTTCTCCTTCTCCAGCAGCCCTGGAGAAGGAGATTATTCTGCTTTCTGTTTCTCCAACAAAATATCTGAGGTTAGTTTGGGGCTCACAGTTTCTGAACTCTGAGGGCATGTCACCATTGTCCACTCGGCTTCTAGTGAGGCCTGTGCTCTGTCAGCCCAGGGTAGAATGTGCCATGGAAGAGAAGACACAGCGAACTAGGTGTCTTGCAATACCTCTGTTAAGTTCTAACGACCTTTCATGGGGACCTTTGTGAGCGTGAACCCAGCACCCCTCCAGAGGGCCCTACCTCCTCTCAGCACCCCTCTGTGGGGGACCTCCGTACAGGTTCTGGTAGAGTTGTCCTATGTTCTGAGAGCGGAGGTGGTTTCTGGCTTCAGGGTGCCCCTTGTTCAGGAAGGTCATTTGAAGCTATGGGAATCTCTTCAATGCAGCTCAACCTACCACAGCTGAAAGGGAGTCACACAAGTTCTACAGAGGGCTCAGAGGAGCCAGACACTTTGGGATATGGAGGGCCTCAGGGAGCCTGGCTTGAGAAGGCAGTATGTGGTAGGGCACAGGGGCCAGGCAGGGTGGAGGGCAGGGGCAGGCAGTGAGTATTGCAGGGGGTTGCCCAGGAGCATGATGGCCCCTCACTGGGCTCTGCCGGGCTGTGGAGACTCTTCTGTGTATCCTTGGTTGGACCTACACAGCCTGGGTGAAGCACGTCTAGGTGGCCCTTCCATACTCGGAAGACCTGGTCAGCCTGGCGGGGGAGGAGGGGGCCCATGAGCTGGAGGACAGGAGAGAACCTGCCTAGATACAGAGGAGGTGAGGCCAGGCCAAACCCTGAAAGGGAGCCGCCTCATGGGCTGCCTAATCCTGCTTGCTTGCTGACTGACGCTCCGGCAGGGGGCCAATTAGGAAACATATTTCCTTCACATCCTGGGCACTTGGGTGTTCCAGAAGCTGCTAATTAGAACCTAGGTTTTGTCACCCCTGCTGAGAGAAGAGCCCCTTTCTCCTCCAGCCCCACCAAGAGTGCTTGACCTAGGGCAGCTGGTGAACTCTGTTAGGCTCCACTGATCCTGAGTGCTAGCCTGTGGGGAGAAACCCACAGACCGAGGAGGCCTATGGGAAGAGTCTGGCTGGCCAGTCTGAGGTGCCCCAGCTCTGTGCCCAGACCAAGGGGGTGGGTGGATATCAGGCCTGGCTAGCAAGACTAGAGACCAGGGAGAGAGGCTTATGCCAGGACCTTGCCAGGTTGCTGGCCCCCATCCAGAGAGACCCCTCCCGCCATGGTGGGGAAGAGTTCATCCCTTTCCCATGTGCAGGTGTCACCGGCTGGCCTTCCATTCCCTCGTGTTTCAGATCAAGGGATACAATATCCAGGTGTGGACACGCGTCTGAGGGGCATGTCGGGAACTCATGGAGGTCAGTCACCTGTCCCCACCTCTGCTGAGCTGCCTCAGTCCTCTGTTGCCCCCTAGGGGCGTCCGGTTCACCTTACAAATGCTTAGAAAAGCCCAGGCTGAGCCGAGAGAGAGGACCTCCACCCCCGCCACGAAGGCAAGGGTCCCAGAAAAACCTCACTCTAGAGGGGCCCTTCTCCTGTGGACGGTGTGTGTGTAGACACCTGTGTATATACACGCCCCCACTTGCCACCTTGAGTACAACCCCCCTCCACACACACCAGCCCAGATGTAGGTAGAGTACCTCTGTCTGGGGCCGCCTGCCCTGAGACTCCAGCACTTGGAGGCCCATAGCGCCGGAAGGCTCTGCCCTGGAGGCCTCTGCCCCGGAGGCCAAGCACTCTGGCCCAGCACCCCGGGTTGTCCTTGTCCCTCCACTTCCCGGGTGTCTCCTTTCCCTTGTTCCTCTGCTTCTTGCGGAAAGGCTCCTCTCTTGTCTCTCGCTTTTGCACGGCAGCCGCTGCTCACAGGACGCCACCCGTGTGCAACACGACACGCACACGTGGTCCTGCCCTAGGGACCTAGGGAGCCCCTGGTGCTTTATCTCGTTCCCACCCTCAAGGTCTTCCCTCTGCACACACTCACCAAGAGCCCCAGGCCCTGTCCTGGTGCTGCACTCTCAGACCTGCATGGCTCGAGGGGTTGGCCTCGGGGAGCACACCTTTGGAAGAGACTCACACATACACAGAAGCAGCCTGAGCTCAGCTGCCCGGGGCCTGGCTTGGCCTTGTGGAGGAGGGAAGCTGAGTAGCCTGTGCCCACAAAGCGGGGGTCCCTAGCGGTGGGGAAAGTCTCTTTCTCCCTGGGATGAGCATGGGCCTCGCTGTGAAAGGTGAAATCATCGCTCTTGCCGGTTCTTGGAAAAGAGCTTCATTCCCAGAAGTGTTCATCAGTCACCCCCTTGTTGAGAGACGTCCTGGCGCTACGGGGAGGAAACTCAGGGTGCTCTCACGGGAGCCCGGAGTGGTCCACCTGACAGCCCACGCCGGGGGCTTCCGGGCACTCAGCTAGGGGAAATGCTGTGGACATCTTGGCCCTGTGTGGCGTGTGTGCTAATGTGCTGTGGCCCAGGTGGCCCCAAGCACCATGGGAGGGGGGGTGTCTCTGGTGTATCCCAGCATGCCTTTGTGCCCAGGAACTCTGGAGGCAGTGGAAATGCAGGGTGAGGATTAGCTGAGCCAACACTGGGCTTCCCCGTGGCCCTTGGGAATACCTGGTCTTCCTGCCGCATCCTTACCTCAGCGCTCCTCAGTGATGTGGGAGGGCTGGAGACAGGGACGGAAGGTGGGAGGTGTTCTTATGCCTGTGGTTCACTAAGATCCAACAAGATAAAACAGGGTGTCAGGTGCTGTGGGATCCTAGGCCTGAGCCTTCTGCTTCCCCATGCTGGTGACTTAGCCTTTGGCAGCCAGGACTAGACATGGCAGCCCTTAGAGGAAATCCTACTGGGACGCTGGCTCTCCCAATCAGACTTGGAGGAAAAGCCACAGAAACATCTTGATGGGCAAGGAGGAAGTCACCGTTTCCCACGGCAGGGAGCCCAGAGCTGGTGGGCAGAGGTGAGGGCTCAGCGAAGCTTGAAGAGATGGTGGCAGAGATGGAGCGGTGCTGTGAGGACATGGATTAGTGGTGATGAGCAGGGCAGGAGCCAGATGAGGAAGTGAGTGGATTACAGGATGCTGGACGTGGAGGCGCCTCTGTCGTGATGCAAGCTCTCCTTTGAACAGCAGACGGGGCCCAGTCCTAGCCTAGCTCCTCTCTCAGACTGAGAACGAGGAAGTGGGGGTCTCGTAGCTGTGGACACAGAATCTTGCCACCTTGTGAGTATCCTCTCTCCTCCTCAGTGACCCTGGGACCAACAGTGATTCTGAGCAGCCTCAGTCTCTTCAGAGAGCTAGCCTTCTTAGCAGCTAACTCACAGAGATGAACTTACCACACCCGGTTGCCCTGGGTATGGGATCAGGTAGTAGAGTGCCCTCAGGCTGCCTTGTAAGACGGATGAGGCTCTGATGTGAGCCGGAGGCTGCTGGGAAGAGCCCTGTCACCCGGACATCCTCTGCTTGAGAGAAGGGGATGCTGACTAGACAGCAGCATGCAGCATGGTGTTTCAGAGGCCTCCCGACCCTCCCCGGGGTCAGTGGCCCCCTGAGGATCCTCCTGTTTCCCCAGCCAGATGTGACCCCCTTCTTCCTGAGGAGTGCCAGCCACATATGGATGCCAGATGTGGAACTGGATCTTCATGAGTCAGCCTGAGGTTGTGGAATGTGGGTGACCACCAAGCTGGGCAGGAAAGGCCAGGCAGCCACAGTGACAGCTGGACAGCAAGGGTTCTGTACCCACAAGAAAGTGGGTCCCCTGGGGAGCCAGGTGGGGGCTGGTGCAAGCAGAATGACCCTGCAGCCCTACCCAGCCTTGAGCTGGCCTCCTGCCACCGCCGCTTCAACCAGTCCAGAAAGGAGAGATGGCTGTTCTGGGTATGGGCAGTGCCAGGCCCTCAGTTGCCCGTGTGCTGGTCTGTCGTGTTGTTGTTTCTTATAGTCTCCTGTGGTTTTTGTGGGGGAGACATGGTTCAGGTGGCTCAGAGAAACCACACAGATTATCTGGTAAAAGGGATCCCAGTCTGTTGCAAAGGACCCCGGGATGCCAGTCTCTGGTCCTGGGCTTCCTATCCAGCGGTCTTCATGGATGCGCCATTTTCTCCCTCCCTGTAGTCCTGGAGGATGGCCCCCAAGCAGCATGACCTTCTAAGCTATCACACGTGAACTGCTTAACCCAGGGACACTGGCTCTGCTGCCGATGATGTCAGAGCGCCACCCTCTGCAGGGGTCACTGCTGGCTGTGTGCTCTGGTTCCTTCAGTAGGGCCTAGGCACTTTATTTAGTCCAACTCTAGAAGGTGGTTTGACTTTAAGGAACTTGTGGGTGTTCAGAGCCAGGCCTGTTTCGGATGGGGCGTGTTGGTTCTGGTCCAGCATGGGACAGAACTCCAGATGTAGGTATCTTGGGGCAGCTTGGTATGGTAGTGCCATTCCAGCCAGGGCATCTGGGTAGAGGAGCTACTCCTTGTTCTCCTGTAGCTTCCTGGAGCTGGAGCCTTGAGGGGGAAGTCGGGGTCAGCAATACTAGCACTTGCTGCAACTGTTTCTGGGTGCGCTGCCCTCTTGGATAGAATAGGCATAAATCTGCCGCCCTGAGCTGGCCAGAAACCCCGCAGCACTGGACTTCCTAGAGTCCTGGAGGGGGCTGGGTGATGGGACCTGGACCTGTGTCACACAGGGAAGGTGTTTGTCACCTTCTCTCCTTCTGAGGCTGGAGCCCCATCTTTGCCAAGACCTGGGAATCACTCATCATCCGCTTTCCTGTAGGAAGGTTCTGACTCTATACCCAGCAGGCTTTGCTCTCTTCAGTGTCTTTTTTGGGTGTAGCTGGGTAGGCTGAGGGTCTTGTCAGTGGGGCAGGCAGGTTGGGGCAGCTCATGAGACCATGCAAGTTGTTCTGAGGTGGGGTGTCTTTCTGGCAGCCCGGTTTGTCCAAAGAGGCAAAGCAGAGGGCGAGGGCCAGCAGGGTCACTGGGAAGCAGAGGCCAGTCCTCCGGATGAGGCCAGCCCAGCCTCACGCTTGCGAACTTGGGTGCAGTGGGTGATATGGTTTGCATCTGAAATGCCTCTCAGAGGTTGAAAAGGGGGGGGGGGGGCAGCGAGAGCTGGTTGTGGTGAGTGGGTCCTGGGGCTGTGCCCATGCAAATGCAAACTACATCTGGATCTCCTTCTTGCTTTCTGCTCCCTGGCTGTCAGGCGCTAAGTGGCTCTGCTCAGCATGTTCTCGCCCCATGTCTGGCTTTATCATTGGGCCATAAGCAGCAGCATTCACTGAGGACACGTGCCATGGCCTCTGCTTCTGTGGGTCCACATAAAGTGTCTCCTCTAAGCTGACTGCTCAGATATTTCATCATGGTAGCACAGAGGTCATTAACACAGTGGGTGGGGCCTGGTGGGCTGCCAGTTGCTCAGGGCCAGGGTTCACACCTTCCTCCAAGATGGTTCCCTGACGCCCTTAACTCCAGAAGATGGTCCCTCCCCTCTCAAGAGTGGAGTGGCAGGAGGCGACAGTCGTGTGACTGGCTGCTGGGTCTGGTCATGGGGAGATCCCACCTTACAGATGAGCAGTGAGACTATGTGTCTGGTCCAGTCTGCATTCTCCACAGGCTCCACACTCCATGTAGAAGCCCTGGGGAGCAGGGCTTCAGCCTGGCCTGGGAGTGCGTGGTCAAGGCTGCCTTTCATGGAAGCAGCTGAAGCTCATGACATGCTCTTTCCACCTGGAAATTTACAGGCTTTTGATTGTAATGGTTTCTGTGGGATTGGTGTCCTCCCTCCATCCCTCATGGCTGCTGTCTCTGAGGCTGCTGGGTGACAACCCTCCCTTATCTGGACTGGCCCAACAGGAAAGTAAGGTGGGTAGGGAGGTGAGGGGAAGCAAGGGGCAGCCCTGAGGAGGGGCAGCTGTGGGTGGCCCCTAGGCCTCACTCCCAGAAATCTATAAATCCTGGAACACTCCAGAAGGCAAGAAGGTTCCCCCACAGAAGTGCTGGAGAGAGGGGAGTGGCCAGAGGGAACAATTGTTGCCTTCCTGGTCTCTGCTCTCCCATGGCTGGCCCAGCATGGGCAGAGGCATATGCTCTATCTTCACAGGTCAGGCAGTTTTCCTAGAGCCCAGCCTAGATAGAGACCTTTGACCTCAGGGGCAGGTCTGTTAAACCTCCTTGCAGGGCTGTCTGCTCCTATTCCCTCCTCCTGCCACTGTCAGGTTCTCAGAACCCCTGGAGCTCCTTGGGTAGGACTGATAGCCCCTGGGCCAGAGCTGGAGCAGGGCAGGGAGGGAAGTGGGTTTTGAGTGAACTGCTTCTAGGCAGAGGACAGCAAGTTTCCCTGTGGCGGCCGCAAGCACAGGAGGAAGGCCAGGGGCTCCTCGTGATTCATGTTGCTTTTAATGGCCTAGGAGTTTCCCTGGTGCCCAACTTGAGGAGGTTGAGGCCATTGGGAAGGATGGCTGCTCCCTCACTTCCATGGTAAGACAAGCCTGGAGCGCAGCTAGGGATACGTGTAGGCAGCAGGTTATTCTGTCCTTCGTGCCCAAGAGAGACATGGCTCCAAGGTGTCCCGAGCCCTTGGCCTGCCTCAGGCCCTCCTCCACCATTGGCCTTCTACCCGGGCCCTACACCAGGAGCAGCACAGGCCCTCAGAGTCCTTTCCGCCTCCCTAGAGTCACAGCTGGGCTCTGCCAATGGCCTGAGTGAACAGGTGCCCTTGCTAGCTGGAGATACAGGCTAGAATTCAGGTAAGGGATGGTGGGCACTGTGGCTTACCCTGCCCTGGTAGCTGAGAAGCAAGCTTAGTGTGAAAGTCCTTTCTGTGAACCAGAAAATTGCAGAGAGGGGCTGGCCAAGGCCCACCCAGCTACACGGTGCTGAGTTCTGGGTGTCTTGTAGAAGAGAGCTTCGCTTCCTGTCCAAGTTTCAAGCTCCCTGAACCCCCTGATTTTCTTCAAAGGATCTGCTCCATCCCATAGCTAGTTCCTCCCAAGGAGCTCGGCTGGGTTTGCAGACAGCCTGGGGGGCTTCCCCCAACCCCCACTTTGCCTGCACTTTGAAGGCACAGAGACTGGGTTAACACGCACACTAGCTCACCTCAGCTGTTGCCAGTGAGCAGGAGTTCAGGGAGGTGGGCTGTGGTGTGGAGTCCCTTTATACAGCGGGGCCTGCAGTCCTAGCCAGGGTCTGCCTCGTGGGCCCTCCTGTCTCTGCTCCAGCGCTGGCCTGCTCTGGCTCATGGCTGAAATACTCCATTCCACCAGCAGCCTGTAATTTAAGGGCTCCCAGCATGCTCCCCGTGCCATGGTCACCTTGCTGTGAATCATCTCGTCTCCCTCTGTTCTGAACCCCATTGTAGAGGATAACGCCAGGACATTAGCCTAAGACTTGGGGGTTAGCATTCAGGCAGGGTGGGGGCCTTTTGCACTCTCTAGAAGCGTGCAGTTGGCTGTACAGAAACCTGTGGATTGTGGTCTGGGGCTAAAACATCTAAGACCAAGGTACCAGCAGAGCCGGTGTCTGGCGAGGGCTCTTCTCTGCTTCTGAAATGCCACCTTATTGCAGCATCATGTGATAGGAGGGGCAAGGGTTCACTTACGCCTCTTAGAGGGTTGCTGGTATGCCCATGGGGATGGGGCCCGCATGCTGCTAAGTTCACTTTTTGAGGACACCCAACTCCTAATACTGTCGTCTGGGCATCTGGAAGGGACGCCAGTATGAGGACCAGAGCAGGATGTGAGAGGCCTGTGTGTCCCCAAGTCTGGTAGAGATGCTGCCGAGCTGTGCTCTGTCACCTGGCTGAGTGGCGTCACATACACACATCCAGGTGTCTGGAGACGGTCATCCTGATTGGAGGCAGCAGCCCTGGTGTGAGCCACGTGGCTGCCAGAGAGCTCACGCACTCCCTAAGCGCACGGGGCGGATCTATCTGAGGTCACTCCTGCAATGTGTATCTTGAATCTTTCCAGCAGTGTGCGCCCTGCGGGGATTGGCCATGCTCAGAGAGTGCAGCTCATACTTGGTGGCCTTTGTAATATGCGGAGGCGTTGCCAAGGACAGCAGAAATGTGGATTCTCTTTTCCAGCATAACCACACGAATCCTGCTGCCACCGTCCTCTGCCCCGGGACTGTGCTGTCTCAGCCTGAAACTAGGAAGGTTCTCCAACACAGAAGTAGCTAGATCTGATGGGGACAGGAAACATCATTTTCTTCAACCTGTTCATTCTCGAACATAGCAGTGTCCAGTGGCGACCTTTGGGGCTCCTGTGAAGCAGGTACTTTTGAGGCCTGTTGTTTCTAGCAAGTGGAGAGGTCTGGGGGTTGCCAAAGACACTCATCTTTAGAGCCATGCTGTTGCAGAGATCCCGGGAGACTTGAGAAGGCCCAGTCCAAGGCTAGACCTTGTCCAGCCAGCGCTTATGCTGGGCTCTTTTCTGTGAGGCTAAGAGCCCCTCAAGCCAGTCCATCAGGCTGAGGCCCAGGACCCCTCCATGCTGAAATGGGGCCCGCACCCATGACCTCATCTGGAAAGGCCCTGTCCCTATATTCAGGTCTTCTCTGAAGTACAGGGCTGTTAGGGCTCCAGCAGAGGGCTTGGGGCATCAGTGCTCCGAGTCTGGGATTAGACTACATCTTCAAGGGCCTAGCCACAGGGGCCTCCACACCTCCAACCCATGCTTGGTTGGGCAACACTGGCTGGCCAAGGGTCGCCACACAGGGAAGCTGTTGTGTCCCGAGGGGCTCATTCTGTATTCAGCTCAGTCCCCAGGAAAGGAAGCCAGGGCTCCGGCGGTAGCTCCTGTCACTTAGCTGAGAGGCACTTAGTTGCCACGGTGACCTCTGTCTGCAGAGTCACTTCTCTAGGCTGGAGGCTTTCCCTACCCCCACCCTCAGGGTTCACACTGAGTGTTGAGTCCCTTGGTGACAAAAACATGGAAACGGTTGCCATGGCAGCCATTCTTTGGAGCCCTCAGACTGAAGTGCAAAGTTCAGGATGCCCAGGAACAGCTGAAATGAAAATATGGGAAAATCCACCACTTCCCTCACCCCTGAGGGCAGGTTGGAGTATCCGCTGTCCCGCTGCACCCCGCTGTCTGCTCCCTCCCCCCCCAGTACCTTGGCCAGCCAGTGCAGGTACAGGAAGGGAGCAGGAAGGCCTCCCAGAGACCTTGATGGGGAGTCACCTAAGATGGACCAACCTAAGGGCTCTGGAGCCAGCAATGTTTGGGAAGCCAAAGCATACACACTACTCCTCACTTACAGGTTCCCAAAGCGTCCTGCTCCAGGGCAGTTCTTGAATGGGACCTGGTGTTGCACACCTTACTTGAACAAAGTTCCTTCGTGTGTGTGTGTGTGTGTGTGTGTGTGTGTGTGTATACATACATGTGTATGTGTACCACACTTGTGTGCGCGTGTGTATGTAGGTCAGAAGTTGAGTTTGGCTTCCTTCCTGTTGTTCTCCACCTTGTTTTGAGACAGTCTCTCGCTGCACCTGGAACATGCCAGGCCACTGGGGTTGTAGGTATAACACCCTGCTTTGCCTGTGGGTCCTGAACTTAGGTCCGAAATGTTTGTCTGGCAAATACTTCCCCAACTGAGCCGCCTGCCAGCCTCCCCTCATAAGCGTCCCCTCCTACTTTACAGTGCCTGGTACTGTCCTGAAGTAGGAGCATCTTCTCACATCCTTGTCTGCATCGCCCTATGGATCAGTAGCATCGGCACTCCGAGGCAGAACACGTGACACGGGGCTCTGGGCTTTACCCTGTTGGGCTGAGTCAGAAGCCCAGGGGTGGGGCCGGCACTGTCTGCAGAAGCTCTCCAGGGGAGCCTGGCACACTCTCTGGTGTGAGAAGCTGGTGGGGGAGGGGGAGGGGCTGAACCTGAGAGACTCCAAGGGAGATGAGCAGCCTGGTGGGATTGAAGACTCTGGTCACGTGGCCACTCTGGCAGGCTCTTTCCGTACTGGTACTGAGATGCCATGGTGGGCTGTTTCAGTTGCGTCAGAGGGGTGCTGACGGGGGTGGGGTGCTGGGGGGGTGCACCGTAAGGCTTGGGTGAAGTGATTGGAGCCTTTGCAGGTATAGCAATGTGAGGGGTCACCGCTCTGCCCCTTATCCAGAGAGCTAGGGGCATGCTTAATTCCCTGAAGCCTCCTTTGTGGACCTCAGCATCTCTCAAGAGGCAGTGTTAGGTGGCCCTGTCAGCGAAAACAGGAGCAACACTTCCTGGAATGGGGGCCTTGGCGCAGGGTTAGCAGGTGGGGTACTGGGATCCGCCCTCTACTGCTCACCCACTGCCCATGGGGAGTTCGCAGTCACCGCCCAGGCCCCTCCCCTTTCTCCAGGTTCTTGTAGGTGGGGCCCATCCCATCCCAGGACCGGGCGCCTGCTGCTCTTCCCAGCCATGGCCCACACCCCCGCTTGCTTTATTTTGCAGCCGTCCAGATCCACATCCTGAAGGCAGACAGAGCAGGGGACTGGTGGAAGTTCACGGTGAACATCATCTCCGTGTACAAGCAGGGCACAAGTCGCATTCGCCGTGGTGACCAGAGCTTGTGGATCCGCTCTCGAGACATCGCCTGCAAGTGCCCCAAGATCAAGCCCCTCAAGAAGTACCTGCTGCTGGGCAATGCCGAGGACTCGCCTGACCAGAGTGGCATCGTGGCGGACAAGAGCAGCCTGGTGATTCAGTGGCGGGACACATGGGCACGGCGGCTGCGCAAGTTCCAGCAGCGGGAGAAGAAGGGCAAGTGCAAGAAGGCCTAGCGCGGAGGTGGCGCGGGCTACAGGAGGGCGGCTAGCCTTGGACTTGGCCCGCCAGGGTTTTCCCCAGAGGGTGGGGGCGGGGCGAAGTCTGAGTGGGGCGGGGCCCCCAGGGGCTCCGCCCCAGCCCCACCCTCACACCCCTGGCTGCGCTCTTGTGCGCATGGCAGAAAGTACCCTGTTGACAGGCCAGGCCCTGGAGAAATGAGGACAAGACATAGCTACCTCACGGCGGCGCTCCTTCCAGAACAGAGATGCGCTTCCCTAGGGCAAGGTGGGGGTCGCCGTGGAGGGGTTGGGGGTCCCCGCGAGGAGGGCACAGAACGGCACAGTGGACCATAGCCGCTGTGTTTTGAGAAGAACTGTGAATTTTCGGGCCTGCAGCTTGGGCAGGAACAACCAGTCCACCACCAGACACTAGCAATGCCCCTTCCTTTCTCCATCACCCGCTGTCTAGGAATTCCCACAGGACTCCAGACACTGACAACAGGTCCCCATGTCAAAGGGCCAAATGGCACTGGCATCAGCCAGCTTTGGGTCTCCACTGCCACCTGCTGGGCTGGTCTCCTGGGTGGAGTTCACCAACTGTAGGCCAGGAGGCTCCTCCTGGGGCCTGCCCTACCCCAGTGGGGGTTGGCCCAGGCCCCTGGCCCACCAGAGGGCCTAGGGCCCGAGGACCCTGAAGCCCTAGCCGGGTGGTCACTGCCTCCGCTGGAGCTGCCTGTGGGAGGAGGCACTGCAAACCAAAACCTCCCAGCGCGTTTCCTTTTTGGAAACTTGGAAACAGCCCCTTTTATGACATTTTCCAGAGGAGGGGGAGGGGGTGTTGGCGGGGTGTAGGGCAGTGACACTATTTGTGTAATGACATCAGCTCCCATAAGGCCTCACAGCAATGTCAACAGCTGGAAAGGGCCTGGTCAGGCCTGGAATGCCAGCGGCTGTAGAGGCCGCTTGGGGGAAGGGGCTTGCTTGAGAGGGCGGGGCTACTGCTCAGCAAGGTGCCTGGTGTCCAAGCTGTAGGCAGGCCAGGCCAGGAGTGGTCAGGTTGCTAGGGTCCAAGGAAGCTGTGAGTGTTTTACTGTTGCTGCCCCCAAGGGAAGGAACAGGCTCCTAGGTTCAGAAGCCCACTGTGGCTTGCAGCTGCCTTGGTCTAGCCTGGGCACTCGTGTCCAGCCCCCCCCCCTCGTTCTTTGTGGAGGGCCCCAAGGCCTTCCTGTGTGCCTAGCCCTCTCTTCTCTCAGAGGCTTAACATCCTCATGCAGGCAGCTCCATGCTTCCCTTCCGGCTGCTTCCCAGGCCCCCTTTTGCCTTCCCTGCCTCACGCCCCGCACTGGATGAGGCCTGCCTTCCCTCTCTCAGTCAGGAAATTGGTTTCATTTCCCCTGCCCATTTGGCTGCCACACCAGGAATGAAGCCCAGCTCCTTAGTGACACGACTCCCTCTGTTTCTCCCGCCGCTGCCACGTTGCCACTGCCAATTACTGAGCACCCGCTTGGTGCCAGGCACTTTACCTGTATGCCCCTGGCCAGTCTTCATCACAAGCCCATGAGACAGGAATTCGTTCTTGTCCTCATTTTCACCAGTAACGTGCCCACATGTCCAAGGTCACCCCAGCACCAGCACTACAACCCTGGCCTTACCATAGTTGCACACCAGCTGTTAGCCCACTTGGCACCCCTACAGCAGGTGGGCGGGGCTTACCACTGAGACCAGGCAGCTTGTCTCTAGAGAACCTTGAAAATATGAGCCTGGAGTAGGGTCTGGGACAGACACTGTGGGGCACAGGAATAGACTCCCCAGAGCAAAGCCTCAGGGTCCAGGAAGACAGGTGTTAGCCACCTGAGCCTAGCAAGGTGGCTTGGCTGTTCCAAGTGTGGGAAGGCAAGCCGGAGGACTTGAGAGAGACTGACAGCACACAGACAGGCCCTGGGAAGGCTTGTGTGGCTTCCCTGGTCAAGCCTGAGACTGATGGGCAAGGGCCACTATCCAGGCCCAGACAACCAGTGTGGCTTGTTGGGGGCCATCCGTGGCAAACACCAGCACACTGCATGGCGTCTGCCCTGGCCAGCTTCGACCATGAGCCCTGGGTTCCAGTCTCACCTGGTGGCCACCGAAGCCCCTTAACTAGGGGCCCCCTGCTAATCAATAAGACATCTTGCTGGAAATCTACCAGGGCCTCCTGCCCTGTCCCCATGGCCTGGCCATTGGGAATTACATTGAATGGCCAGATGAGCTGAGTTGTGGAGGAGGTCATTGCTGAGATAGCAGGGTTTGTCACCTCTGTTCTGGACCTAGCCCAAATCCAGCCCAGCTCTCCTCTGCCTGAGGGCCAAGCCTTGAGGAAGCAGCTGTCTCCTGCCCACCCCGGCCCCACCCTGGGGGGGGGGCAGAAAGGGGAAAAGGAGACATCCTATTTGTACAGTTAGGGAGGGATGCAGAATGGAAGTAGGTTTTGAGTTTGAGAGTGTATTAACAGAGTTGTGGTCTGTAGGTCTTTGAAGAAAACCATTCCAGGTTACTCACTCACCAGTCAGGGCTCCCCAGCCATCCTTTTGCTTAGCAGCTGGGGAGCCTGGTGTCCCTGCCATTGGAATGCCTCCTTTGCTGATAGACAGCGGCACAATGGTGTGGGGTAAAGGAAATGGCATGCTCCCCGGTATACCTGTGAGCTGTGGCCTCTGGCCTGAGCTTCTGTCCTGGAAAGCAGGGTGGGAGGCAGGACCATCAGGCTCCTTCAGATGAGAGGGAGGATCAAAGCCCAGGGAGGCTGGAGTGGCCTGAGGGCCTTTCTAGAACTCGGCCTCAGTAGTTCCATACAGGCGATGAGGACAGGCTATCTAAGAATTGCCCCAAGCTGGAACAAGACTGAAATTAAGAGACCCTTGGGGAAATGGTTCCCCTAGGGTCTCCATGCTTCAAGGACTCCACCCAGGAAGCCTAGAGAGTGGGCAGATTAAGCTCACTAATGGGCTGTGGTTCACACAGACATTCCTGTGGACCCGAGCCATGCCATACCCCAGGGGTATCAAAGTTGTCTTTGTGGGGTCTTGCCCCTGCCAAAAACTAAGCCAGCTCACCTCCTGTGTCAGTGGACATCCTTCCCCTTTCCCTGCTCTGGACACACCCTCCCTCCTGTGTTACCAATTCTGCTCACTCAGAACTGTAAATGTTTAGTTGTGACCATGACATATTGTTTGGGTCAGTGTTCCTTTCCAATGCATACTAATATATTATGGTTATTATATATGAATATATTTAATGACATGGAGAAAGTTGTGGATTTTCTTTTTTTTTTAAGGGTTTTTTGTTGTTAGAGTTGGAATGGACCCAGATGAACTTGTAACGTGGGCCCTACATGATAGAACTAAATTCAGATATCATTAAATAAACTCTTGTATACTGTTACATGTCCCCGTCTTTCTTGGTGGCGGCATATGGGGAGGTAAAGGGTGGAGACAAGCAGCAACTTAAGGAATATGGTGTTGGGCCCTGGGACACTCCAGCAAGACAGCATCTTGTACATGTTTTAAACAAAGAGCCCTAACTACCCAAAAAAGGCAGGAAAAGTGTGGCCTTGCTTAGAAAGTCCTAGGGGCTTGCTGGCTCTAACAGGCACTCAGCTGGGACAGTCTTTATTGCAATTCCAAAGACACCACTGGGTAGATCCTTCCCATTCCCTGAGCTCCCAGACAGGGGAAAAGGGAAAAGGAGGCTCCTCACCCCTCCACCCCACCTTCCCTGTCCTCACCACTGGATTCAGAGCCTGCAAGGCCTTTTGGACTTTTAGAATTACCTCTTTCGTCTATTCAAGATGAAGCAGAGATGAGGCAATCCAGAAGGCTGATGAAAACTCAAGAGATCATGCAAAAGAGCCTCTCCATCCCCAGCCCATTACTGAGGCAGGGACTGGGCCTGTGCCAGCACCACACAGCCACCAGGAGCTGAGCTCAGTGGTGTTGGAGAGACTGTGTTTAAACTTAGCTTTAACTTAAATGGTTACGATTTCTTGACTGACCAAGCTAGTCAGTCCCCTTGAAGGATGTGTTGCCATGGCCCTTGGACCTGACTCTTTTCTGTACCCAGCAGTTCTGAAGACAAGACTCACCTGCTGGTCTGGTCAAACCCCTCAGAAATGTAGATTTTTGGGTACCCTTGCTTTGAAGGCATCAAAGCCTTCTCCTGTAGCAGAGCAGATAATCAGCTTGAGGATGACACCGTTAGGCCAACCTCACTGAGCAAGCTGCAGAGCAGGGCTCCAAGTCAGGGCAGGCAGGTAGCACATGGACTCTGGTGTCCCAGTCCATCTCAGAAATGGGTCCTTTTTGAAACTCAATGTCCAGTGGTGGGCAGTTTGGGACAGAAAGCAGTTCCTGGTTGGCTGGCCAGCCCGAGGAAAGAGCAAGCCTTGTCTGCAGTGTCAGGCTTCCAAGGCCAGCTGGGGCTAAAGAGTTCTATGACCACTTGGCAGTACAACTCTCATCTCTGGTCATTTCAAGCCAAGAGTTCAGCTCTCAAGGACTTTTCACGATATAGCTTCTTTCTCTCCACAAAGCTGTCTGTGTCTGAGTGTGTTCTGACCCCCTCACAGCTGGGCTCTGTGCTGGCAGGAAACACTGATGATGAGAGGCACAAGAACGAGTGAACAGCTCACTTGCCTCCGAGGGCCTTCCACCTGGCTCGGGAGACAAGGTGTTGAGAGCTGTCCAGTGCCAAGAAAACAGAACACAAGCGGGGTCTCTGCTAAACTGGCCCCGGATTGGGGGAAAGTTGGAGGAAGGTGGAAGGAAGCCCCAAGGAAGCCGAGCCGACCTCATCAGACCCTGGGGGCTGCTTCAGTAGACCAGAGGCCTACCAGGGAGGGCTCATGCGTTGATGAGGCTCACCCATTCCATCTCTGCATCTTCCAGGGACAGGGCCTTGAATGAGGATGCCCGCCCAGGGTAGTCACACCCTGAGGTCTCAGACTAAATACATATAGGAAAAAAGTTTGCCAAGAAAAGTGAGAGTGGAAGGATGGCAGCCAGTGAGAAATGCCGGATGAGTATGGCTTAACCCACCGCTTTATCAGCCTGGAGGCTTGGCGGGACAGCAAGGCATTCTGGAAGGAGGTCGGGGCCTTTAGTTGTTAGCACATAGTTGGCAGGAAGTGTGTGAAATCCCATGGTACAGTAAGAGGATAGACAAGAGTTTGGTCTTAATGTTTTAAGGAGGTGGGAAGAGACCCACTTACATTCAGCAGGGTCCATCCAACAGCTGCTGCTGTCATTCACTACCTGAGGGAGTCGGGCAAACAGCTGTTCGACTGTCTGCCGGCAGGTCTGACCAGTCAGGATGAACAGCCCTTGAAGCCGAGGGTCAGTTGGGAATTCTGCAGTAACCCTGGGATAGGGAAGCACCAAAGATCCAAACTCAAGGCATTGGTGAACAGCCCCCGAAGGCTGGCAGGCAGCAGCAGCAGATTAAAAGGGTGCAGAAGTTTCTGTGTCAGGTCTGTGAAGGCCTGGTGGAGGCTGTGTCCAGGCACTGCAGATCCACTAAGCAGGTTGTCTTTGGGGCTAATGACTGCTAAGGTTCAGTATAATTCATAATCATAAAGTTTAAATGGAACAGAAGTACCAGCTGTACCCAAAATCTGGATTTCTTTATATGGTATCCAGACTTAGGATGCATATAATTAATAATCAGTTAAGTTAAACAATTCATATGTTGTTATTTTAATACTTCCATTGACAAAGCCCCCGAGAAAGGAGAGGGGTGCCCTGGCTTTTCTGCCACTCTGTATTCTGTGAGCACTGCAAGACTTAGCAGCTCCAGAGTGCCCCAGGCATGCAGGCCTGACCTGTTTAAGCTGCGAAACTAGGTCTCGCAAACTGTGCTGGCAAATGCCTCTCCACAGGGGCCACAGTACCTAGGTTTTGAGGTGGCAGGCTGTCTGGCACACCCTGTTGTCTGGCTGCTTCTGGTCTGATGGAGCAAGAGAAGCCGTGCTTGAGGAAGCCTGGCAGGGGAGGGGTCTTGCCTGACCGCAGTGCCCATGGCTGGACCTCGGGTCCTCGCACTGTAACCTTACCAGCAGCTTTCCCTCTACTCCGCCCTGCCCGTGGCTGCACAAAAGTGAAGGAACTTGTCCAGGGTCACCCAGCTAGCAATGCCCCGACTGGGCCTACAGCCCATTCAGCCAGAAGAACAGAAGCTACTGTGTGCAGACATGGGCCAGTGTCTTCCTGAAAAGGGCTTTCAGTGCAACTGAGCCAGGCCTCCATGGCTCCGGTTCAAAGCGGCCCACGAGTTGCTGGGGCTTCGTGCTGAGCAAGTCAAGAGGAGGTGAGAAAGTTAAACAGACTATCAATGCTGCCTCTTCTGAGCCCCGAAGTGGGGGGTTCCGAGGAGACGCTGCAGAGATTTGGGGTTTCCCACAAGGCTGGGTGATGGAGCTGTGCAGATTCTTGGTCTCCCATCGGATGATCCATTAGCAACCGCCCTGCCCCGACGAATGGGTCCCGGGGCACGCCGCATCTTAAAGCCTTGGCCGGAGGTCCAGCAAGGCTCCGCTCTTCCCAGTCACATGCCCTGACACGAGCTCGCTCTTCTTTCCCTTCAGTTTGTTCCTCACAGGCTGCTTCACACCCTCTCAGCCATTTGCCACCTCCTGGCATCCCATGACCCCGGTTGTCCTGCTAAGTCGACTCCTAGGGCCTTTGCATCTTCAGGAACTCGGGCATCTTTGGCCAAATGGTCAGCAGAAAACTCTAGCCCCCGCCTGGCTTACTCTTCCAGTTCATGCATAGTGGAAAGCGAGAGCTAGGATCCTGAGCCGCTGGACACCCAGGCTTAGACTTGCACTACCAGAAGAGTCCTTTCCTCAGCTAGGCCAAGCTGTGCCAAGCTGTGCCAAGCTGTGCCCGAGTGCCTCACCCAGTCCTCGCAGCAGCCCTGTGGTGCAGGGTGGGGTGGGAGGGCCACCTTTGTCTAGATGAGGCCACTGGCACAGAAAAGGAACCTGCCCGTGAGCACAGAGCCGTGTGGCAGTCCGAGGGGCTGTTTGTGGCACGTTCCTTACTTGTGTCTGCTATAACTTCCTGTTCCCTGGTGATAGACAGGGCCAGAGCTGGGAGCTGAAGCGATGGGGTCTTGAGATGCACATTTACTGCTGGACTTGGCTCCCAGGGAGCCTTTCCTCTGCCTCCGAGACCCCAGTGCCTGTCCTGCCTGCATTCTGGAGTCAAGTCAAGCAGGTGCCTCAACTTCTGGACCCCAGGCTTCTAGAACAGCTGGAATCCTTGGTCTCAAGGAAAGGGCACCCGTCTAGGTGACCCTAGAGCTTTCTTCCTGGTACCTGACTTTGTCCAGAGAAGACTTTGGGTTATGGTCTCTTAAGGAAAGTCACAGGGCCCACCACAGGCCTGACTCCAGCTCACTGAAACACTGCCATGACTCTTCCTCCTCCTACCATGATAAAGCAATGCTAACTGCCCATCCTGCTTTCTGATGGAGAGGAGATAGGGCATGCTGCCTGATCCCCTGTGCCCTTCTGATTCAGAACTCGGCCACCCGTGGTCCGCTTCACACTTGGTTCACTCTTTCTGACACACACACACTCACTCTAGACACACATGGCTGTCAGAGCCGGTGGAGAGGCTGCCTTTGAATCACGCTTTCATCTGACTGCTTCCGATCTCAATCTCTGCGGCTTTTGGCTTCTTAGAAAGGTGTCGAACTTGTCTTCCAGTTTTTGAGACAGTCTCTCCCTATGAAGTCCGAGAGATCCACCTGCCTCTGACTCCTGAGTGCTGGAATTAAAGGCGTGGGCCGCCACACCTGGAGTTGTTTTAGGAAGGCGTCAACCTTGAAGGAAGAGTTTATTATCGCTGCAAAAATGGTAAAGGGTGTGTGTTAAGATATGAAAATGGTCCAGGGCAATATAGCTAGCACCTTGAAGAGTCTGAGCTTTGTGGGCAATTAAACATGGTGGGCTGACAGAATGCCTGTTACATACTTGACACAAATCCTCATGGCTACACCTTCTGTGTGGCTCTTGCCTCACTCGTGCCCTGCTATCTGGACACCCATACACATGATCACCCCCTTATTTCCACACGGGCACATGACTTCCCCAGTGTGACCAGCCACCAAGGAGATCCACTGCATATTCACATTATATCCCTCAGGATGCCCAGCACAGAGGGCGACGGCCGGGGGCCCCTGACCAGCAACAAAAATCTCTGAAAGATGAGAAGGGCCACAACTGGCCAGTGCTCTAGAAAGGTCTCCAGAGCTTCTCAGCTCTCTTCTCTACAAAAGTGACACACACCAAGAGCCTGGAGCGGTGGAAAATTTATTGAGAGCAGGTGTTGTATACCAAAAGGGGGCCGGGCTTTCATTCTTCATTGGCAGGTGTCACAGCGGGTGGTCCCTTTATTGCTATCAGTTGGTTGGATACACGGCAACGACCACGATAGCCACGAGCAGCAATAAAATCACCATTATCATCCCTGCAAAAGAGAAGCAGACAGGCCTCTTTTAACGTGCTGCACCAGAAAAAAAAGCATCACACTCTAGCAGCACCAGGAGAGGGAAGTGGGCGTAGCTGTGGCTCTTCAGGCCAGTGGACACAGCAGGCCATTGCCACGTTGAGAGCTGTGCTGATACTCCCGGGTGGCAAGACAGAATCCTGCAGGGGCCAGGGCCAGGCCTCAGCATTTGGTTCTCCTGTGCACGCCAAGCTGCTATTCCAGCTTTTCTAGGTGGCAAGCACAGAAGCTGTAGATGGCAGCCATCTTTGTTACATGATTTAACATTGCTGAAACAGCATGAAGCAAACGCCTAAGATTAATAGGTCGCTTCTGTCTGTTTTTGTGGATAGCTTATTTTTTGAGACAGGATCTCGTGTGTCTCAAGCTGACCTTGAACTCACGGTGTCGCCAAGGATAACTTTGAATTTTTGATCTTTGTGCCTCCATCTTCCAAGTGTTGGCATTACAGAGTGTGTCACCTGGTCTGTGTGGTGCTGGAGACTGTAATCCAGGGTCCTGTATAAATGGGGCAAACGTTCTACCGACTGAACCACACCCCCACGCCACCTGGACCTCTTTAAATAGTCATCCAAAATGTGAAAAGAAAGAGCCTTCTCTAGAGGCTGGGTTGGCCAGTGGTAGAGATGCCACAGTCTTGAATTTTCATGGTGATTTGAAAATGGTGAAGTAAGCAATAGGAAGGAAGGGACACAGAAAGAGAGCCAATTCCCAAGGCAAAAACATCCATGGAGTTTTAGTTAATACAGTGTGACAGGAAGAGGCCTTGAGCCCCCAGCTGACACAGAGTACTGCAAAACCAGACTAAACCCGCCTTGCTCCCGACTCAGCCAGGTCCCCACAAAGCAGGTGGGGCTGTCTTTTTGGAATGGGAATTTGATCGTGCTGCTTCTATGCTCAAGGCTCTCCACTGATTCCAGCTGAGGTCCAGACTGCGGTAGCCTAGAAAGCCATGCATCATTCCACTCCACTGTCCTGCAGCCCCTCTGAGCTCTTGCCATCTGACCATCTTCACTTCTCCAACATGCCACACCTCCACAATAACAGTACTGAACCTTCTGCCTGGGAGTTCTCTCTGCAGTCAACTCCTAGAGATCTCCCGGAGTCATTGGTGCTTTCCAAAGCTCCACATTTCCAAAGAAGACTCAGCAAACATCACTTCTGAGGTGCTAGCTCTCATTTGTCTTCTTTCCTGGAAGGTCCACGGAAGAGACTGTGCCTTCCAGGCCATCACCTTATCTCAGGATCTAATGCAAAGCTGGCACACAGAGGCGGCAGACAAATGTAACCAAGAAGAAGCACACTGAATATTTGGAGAGGCAAGAAGAAACAGTCAGACACAGGAATAGTGACTAGAGAGGAAGGAACGGGAGGAAATGTGTCAAACGGGAAATTCAAAAGTAGTCCATCCCAACCAACAAGTATCACAGGGACGTGGAGACAGGTTCTTGGGTTCAAAAGGACAGGAAGTTTCAGCACAAGGGGCAGGGCCCATGAGAACCAATATAAAGCCTTTAAAGGTGCTGAAGCAGAGAAACTGAGTTAGATACAGGGCACCTCAGTAGCAGCATGATGGGACACATGGACACACACACGGACACACACACGGACACACACACACACATACACACGAACGCACGCACAGCACCTCAGCACGTGCACAGGGTGAAGGGAAGCGCACTTCCCTCTTGACACCTTAGACAGTAAGTCGATAGCATGTGCTAAAGTAGGGGCTTATCCAACAATGAAAGGGGAACTTCACAGCAGAGACACATACGCATTTCTATTTTAACAGCCTGCAGGTAGACACCAATCCTTTGAGGGGTCACTTTCAGCAGGCTTAAGTAAACCCAGCGGTGGGTGGGTCAAGGACATCATTTGTAGGTGAGAAGGTGGGCTAATCGAAGGCCAGCTGCAGCCTCGGGGTGCTCTGGCCAGAGGAGACTGGACCGAGCCACCTGATCACAGCAACCTGGTCTCAGTGAGATGACAACTCCGGCACCCTTCTGGAGACTCCCCCAAGTGTGGATCCTTTCAAATGCACCAAAGCTCAGCCCAGTTTGGGGTCAAACCTAGTCACCAGGTTTGGGGCTCAGTATGGGGGGGTGTTTCCCGGATTGCTCCTGCATAATGAGTCACTCTGTTCTACACACGGAAGCAGAGGCTCTGGACGGCTGCATGGGAATCCAGACGGCTCTGCTCTCAGCTGTGTTCGCAACCCCTTCCTAGACCACGGGGGCTCACCCAGGGGTCCTGACACCCAAAACAACGTATCGGGGAGAGAGGTCCAGGCTTCTGGGGGCTGAAAAACTAGGAACCAATTTCTTTTCTTTATCTTCTTCTCTTTGCACCCTCCCTCCATTTTTATGGTGGAAAAATTTAAACACACACGACAGTCATGAACCCTGGGCTTTAACAAGAACCAGTTCTTGGCCAGCTTCCATCTGCACCTTCACCTCCCCGTGGCCAGAAGTGGGTCCCTGGTGAATCTCGTTCACAAACCTGCAGAAAGAGATGAGGCGCTGCCACATAACCACAGCGGGGTTGACAAAGACAGACAGAGCCCCCAGCCTTCTGACATGGAAAGTGGGTCTAGGTTTGCAAGATGGCGCTGGAACAACCTGAGCCATACTGAATCAAGTGTCAAAGGCAGAAATTAAGGTTGGTTCCCATCCCCCAACAGCGCTCCGGCCTCAGGGGGTCTCAACCATCCATCCCCAGCTAAGGAAATGTTTGACATTTCAGAACAAAACTGACAGCGGAGCTCCTGGGAGCCTGCCAACTTGTAAACAGTGAGCACTCTGGGCTGAGCCCAGCCCTAGCCCGGAACACCTGCGAGGCTCCTGCCTCAGCTGGGGTAGCTTCCTCCACCACTCACTCAGCTCCTGCCATGGCACTTCGGGCACCTGGCCAGGCAGACATTGGCTCCCCAGACTCAAGAGTCTCTCTCAGGGGCAGGCACAAGGTGCCAAGAGTTACAAGAGTTGGGGGAGAACGTCCATTTCCTTTGGTCGGTTTACCAGATGAGGACCCAACACTTAGGGTATTTACAAGTCTAGCACATGGCAATTTAGAAAGATGTAAGAAAACAGAGTGCCCTTCAGGCTAGGAAGGGAGGTGAACACTGGCTTTGGAGCAGGGGCGCGCTCTCTGAAGATTGTTCATCTGGATCGATGGCCCATGCTTTTTTCCAGTGAGACACTGGAAACCAACAGGAGCCAGCTTGAACTGCCAACATGCCTGCCACAGCAGAGGGCAGGTAGCTGACCGCCCTTGGTGTTCACTGCATGGAGAAGAAATGGAAAGGTCCAGGGAATACTGGCCACTTCTGCCCTGGAGCTGCAGGGCAGTGTGGGAGGACAGCACCCTAGCAGGGGAGGAGAGGTGTGAAGATGGGGGCGGCTGAGAACACAGGGCCCCCTTGTCCAGAGGCTCTTTTCAGCAGGCTTGCCACCAGACAAGCAAGCCTGGCTGCCTGCTACTTGTTTTGAACCAAGATGTGTATTCTCATTGCCTGCCTTGGGCCACTGTGTGCGTAGTCTGGGCCAAAAGGCCAGTTCTGCACAGCTTACCACCTGTGAAGAGCAGACACCCATGAGCTTCCCTCACGGATGTGCTGTCAAAGGTGACATTTGCTCAAGCATTAACCAGTTGGTCCTGCAGATCAAACATGGACTTTTTAAATATTTCATTTTAGTTTTACAGCAGACTCCTGGGCCAAAGGTGGGGGTTGAGCAGGACAAAAGACAGAACTGGGATATTTGTTTTCAAAAGTTCATGTAAATGTCCCCTTGAATCCCATTACTGGGTAAATACGCTGGGAGAAAAGGAGACTGTGGAGGAAGGTCAAAGTGTTTGCTTTTTGCTCTTTGGATTAGTCAACAGCTGGAAAATACAGCTTACTGTGACGCACGCAGTCTCTGCTCCCAGCCTGTGCATGGTACGGCCACCACAGTGTTCCACCAACCAGCCTCACTGGCCAAAACCCCAGACACAGGCGGGCTCATCCATCTGGACGATACTTTACCCCGTGGGTGTACATGTTAATTGCCTCTAACAATGTTTCCATTAAGACCAGGCAAGCCAGGCACAGTGGCACATGCCTGTAATCCCAGCACTCAGGAGGCAGAGACAGGTGGATCTCTGTGAGTTGGAGGCCAGTCTGGTCTACAGAGTGAGTTCCAGGAAAGCCAAGGCTACAGAGAAATCCTGTCTTTAAAAAAAAAAAAAAAAAAAAAAAAAAAAACAACATCAAAAAAGAAAACCCAAAATAATAAATAAATAAATTAATTACAGGCATGCACTCCTGTTGGCTTTTGGGGTCAAATTTATGTTCTTGAGCTTGTAAGGTTTTATCAATTGAGTCATCTCCTCAGCCCATGTTCTGTCTCCTTTATGGAAGGCACACACTCTCCGCCTGCTTTTTCTACCCATCACCCTCTCAGCTGACTCCAGAGCCACAGGCTCAATGCTCAGCTTAGACATGGTGTCTTCCATAAAGACTTCCATATATCCTGCCCTGCCTCTCCTGGAGACCAAGACACACCTGCCAGGCCACATCTGTACAAGGCCAATGCTCAGGAAGGATGGTCCTTTAAGTTCTAATGTTATGGTTCTCCCAACCTCCATCCTGGGCACAGGATCTCCAAGGAAAGAGATCATGCACAGTCTGATGTGGTAGAGGGACACAGGGCATCAAGTCCTCCTCCAAGTAGCTAAGATGCCTGAGGGGACTGTCTCCATTCTGAGTGTGGTTCTATCATTTGTGAAATGAGCCTCCAAAACACCAGCATTTCAGGCACATCATGATCTGCCAATAAGAACAAGGACATGAAATTTCCAGAACATAACTGGCTCTCAGTACCTGGCAGCTTTGTCAAAGGCAGTGGGCATTCCTGTCTTCCTGTGGCCAAGAACAGTGTACAGGAGCTACTCTGTGTCTGTGAATGTCCCTCAAGACAGCCTGTGCCAGAGTCACAGGAGAGTGACTTGTCACTCATTCCAAAGGAAAGGAGCAAGGGCAGAGGAACACCTGGGTGGACTGGGTAGAAACAGGCCAGTTCTAGCCGTGCTGATGCTGGCATGCGGGGAAGGTTGGAAGTTCACAGTGGAATATCTGGCAGCATCCGCCTCGGTTATTAGCTGCAGGAAGGGCAGCTGTGCTGGTTGGGGCCGGCTGAAGTCAGAAGGCAGGCAGAGCTCAGCCAAGCGGACGCCAGGTGAGAGAAGCTGTGAAGAGCTCAACCGTAAAGTGCTCGGAGTCGGAGGTCAGAGCCGGGGCACAGGCTGAGGATGGAGTCACAGCAAGAGAAGAAGGCCCAACCAAGCTGAAAGGGAACTCACTGGTAGGCCACGGGCAGCTGGGGAGGAAGCCGTGGACTGGGGGGCCCGGGAGTTGTGGCTATCTGGGTATAAATAGAAGTGTTAGCAACACCAGTGACACTGGGAATGACACAAGAAGAACACGAGTCACAAGTAAGAATACTACACGAATAAATGTATCCATGCCTTTAATCCCAGCACTTGGGCCGCAGAGGCAGGCGGATCCCTGTAAGTTCAAAGCCAGCCTGCTCTACATGGTGAGCTCCAGGTCAGCCAGGGCTCTCTATTTAGACAAAACCCTGTTTAAAAAGGAAAGAGAAAATTTACAGCACCCAAACCCTGCTACTCACTTTCCAGAGCAACCACTGGTGGGAAGAGTTGAGACCTGGACTCCCTAAGGGAGCCCCGTGATGGTAGCTGGCCAGCAAGAGAGCAGGCTTTGGGCACGAGGCTCATATCTCTGGGTGGGAACGCTTCGGACCTGGGCTCAGCAAGCTGGGAAGTTCCAGGAGGAGTCCCTGGAGGACGAAGGTAGCTCCTCAATGGACCACAAAGAAGGTGAAAATCTGGCTAGCATATAGGACCTGCCTTTGCTTTGGTTCTGACTGAAAACGGAAACGCTGGGATTAAACAGTGCTTAACCTCACCTTACCTCACAGTTGTGTCCTGAAGAGTGAGGTAACAAGCGGACCTTGCCTTTAGACGGCACACGGCAGAGGGGAGGTGGCAGCCTGTGACGCCTTCCTGGTTCCTCTCCAGCCTCTGCAGGCAGACCACCCAGTCCCTCTGTAGGCAGCCTCCTCAGGGTCATGAGGGACAAGTACATGTTTCCCAAGGCTGCACTCGCATGGTCTTGCCAGGGTCTGGCACTCTGTTGGTGCCTTTCCTTTCAGAAGAGCATCAGCCTCCCAGAGGCACGAAGCATGGTCTTTCCCCAGACGGCTCTTTAGGAGGCCAAGGCCAGTGCCACCCAGGGGCAGCTGCACTAGATTTGTGCTGAGGTGACTGAGGGGACAGAGACACCTTGCTCTCTCTTCCGAAGGCCCAGCTCCACCTGGAGGGAAGCGCTCTAGGCACCTAGGTAGCCTAGGACCAGTGCTGACAACAGTACAGACAGCCCTGGCAGCATGGAAACAGAAACAGAAGAGGAGGTGACATCTGGGGGCCAGAGGGAGCAACCACTCTCAGCAGGAAGAGGGAAGCAATGAGGCCACCTGAATGGGGGAAGGGCAAGGAGCACTGGCCTAGAAACAGGAAATTAAAAGGAATTAAGACAGCGAGGCCGGTGGAGCAGAGGAGCTGCAGGGCAGCTGAATAATGCAGGCTCTCTGGATCCAAGGCCCAGCGCTCGGCTTGGCATCCGGTAGCTGGGGGGCGGCCATCTAGGCCCCAGGCCGTGGACTGGCCAGCAGAGACTCTGTGTGAATACTCACCTCACAGCAAGAGGTTAGACTTGGTCAAGGGGTTCTAATGTGGAACAAGAGCACTGCCAGAAGCCAGATGTGATGGCACACGCTTACAGAGCTAGCACTGCATGGGGGAGGCTGAGGCAGCGGGATCACGAATTTGCGATTACCTTGGGTATATAAGAGAGCTCTATTATATATTTCAGGACCTCTATTATATATAGGAAGGATTTACTGATGAAAGCAGCATGTATCCCACACGGGCAGCGTTCTACTATGTGCCAAGATGCACAGAGTAGGGTCTCAGGAGGACAGCGGGAAACCAGCCCCAATTCTACCCAGTTCCCAAGAGAAAGCTAGCTTTTACAATGATAACGTTCCCTAGAGGGAGTGAGCGAAAACTTGGCTGTTCTAGCTGCCTCCTGCACAGAAAGTGCTGAAGCTTCTAGGCCCTGTCTGTCTTGAAGTGCTGTTCATCTCCCATCTCTGAAATAAGCTCATCTCAGCACTCACCACGATCCAACAGCAGAATCCAATTGCAAATAGATAATCCTTCACATCGACAATCAAAAGCAGCGCATCATGGGTTGTCAAGGCAATAGTTTAAAGACAATTCTCTGGTGCATCAATACTTGCTAAGCAACATCCCCTGGCCGTGCTGCACATTACCCCTGGGAATGCAAATCTGTCTGGCAGGAATTCAGCTGTCTTGGAAAAGCCAGGCAAGAACACTGTTCTGGATATCTTGTTTTGACAATTCCCTCTGGACTTCGTGTCAAGATTGCTGGATGGTTCCGGCCCGGCTGTGGATTCACTTTAACAAACTCCTGCACTTGTCCGGCTCAGACCTGGCATTAATTAGGGACACCTGGCAAGGTGACCTGAGGGCTCTGCTGCTGACGTCCTAACTCAGGACAAAGGCTCAGGCTTGTCACCCGCCAGTACTGAGAACTGAAGCCCCTGGTCAGGGGGCCAAAGGTTAAGGAGAGTCCCTGAGCTCCAGACCCCAGGGTGGCATGTGAGAGGTGGCCTAGGCTTTTCAGCCTGGCCCTGCCTCTGTATACCTGTCTGACAGGATGGTGTTCAGAAGAGGTCACCAGGTACCTTTGCCAGGATTTTGTCCTCTGAATGAAACACAGCTGGGGCTCAGGTTGCAGTCCTGGCCACAGGCAGGCAACAATAGACCATAGACGTAGCCCAGCACCTACCTGCCTTGGTTCTGACCTAACCTTAAACCTGGTCAGCCAAACCATCCCGCCTGCAAGTAACCCAAATCACTCAAAGAAATTTCATGGCTTTTCTGGTTTTGTTTTGAGCCTAAATGAACCAAGGCCATTTCTTCCTGCTTGCAACCACGCTCCTTCAGCACACAGATCGAGACCAGGAATAATTCTCGGGGGGAGGGGGGATCTAAGCGCAGCATGTAAGTGTTTTCTTGTTACCAGTTTGGTCTCAAAGGACAGCTGGGAGGCAGTGCTCCATGGCGCATGTGGCCTCGGGCTGCACCCCCCGAGTCATGCTCCAAACAGAAATCACTGTCACAGGTACAGCACCGCCTTCCCCACCAACTCCTTCTCTCTCATGGTCACATATTCTATGGTTTCTGTAAGTGTTGTCTAATCGATGCCATAGATGCTGACTAAAAAGTCAAGATGTAGAAAAGACAGGTTCCAGTTGTGGGGCAATGGGTCCTTGGAGTGAACATCAGGGCATCACAGCTCAGCCTCAGCAGCTGATCGTTAGATCCCCCTTCTCTGGGGCATCCACGTACGAGACCCCTGAGTGGTTCAGGCAGGCCCCAGGCAACTGCAGGAGGTCCCTATCATTGCTGTGCTTTTAGCAAAGGCCAGTATCCATTAACTTCATTAGTGCTGAGAGCTTTCTATGCGCCTCGTATATGTTATATACACGATGCACTGAGCCACTCAATAAGTGAACAACTGGTACAGGTCCTCCCTGCCGACATGGCTCAGCAGGCAAAAACTGCATAGTCAGTCTCTGAAAGTCTGCATTTTGCACCTACAGCAATGAACGGGGCACACCAGCAAACCGCTGCCCTCATGACTTGGGGGGGGGGGGACAGAGAAGGTGAAGAGACAAAGACAAGCAGATAACTCAGTGTGCTAGACACTGCTAAGAGCCATGAAGAAAAGCAGCTTCTTTCTCCCTGGTGGGCATCTGGGCGGTAGCTCAAGCTCTGTTTTCTCCAGGCCTGAGGGGCACACAGGGAGGAAATGCTGATGCTCTTCAGAAATTAACCACCAGACAGTGGGGTGTGGAGGCATTCCGCAGGTAAGGGGGGCCTTCCAGTGTGGCATCAGCAAACTTCTAACCTTAAATGTTAATAGCATGGAAGCATGGCAATAACACATTACGAGATTTTCTTGGAATGGAGGGTGACGTAATGACAACGGGAAGCAGACAGGGAACTTATTATAGAATGAGGCAAAGGGAGAGCTGGAGAGGAAGGCCTCGTGGGTGGAGCCCAGCACTTCCCAGGATGGGAGTCCCCAGGCCAGGAGCCGGTTCCTGCTCAGTCTGTGGGGGACATGGAATCACATGTGAAGTTGGGAGTGGTGAGCTGTTCCCTGTATAGCTGCTATTCATCAAATGGCCCACTCTGGCTGCTCTATGCCTAAATGAAAACTATACTTCTTAGGTTGATGGCTGCTTTTATTAGGGGCCGTTTCACTTCATCACGGCGCTGGCGGAGAGCTGCGGAGGGCTGGCCACCAGCTGGTCTCTGAACTTGAGAGGGAGCCAGGTTGGGGCTGTAGAAGCAGGATGAGGTAATAAATGCAAGATGTCACCCTGTGCCTAGAAGCCTGGGATAAACGCATTTCCAGTAAGGTCGGGACGCCAGCGCCATTTCCAGAGCTCCAGGTGGAAGGCGCTTTGTCACCCGCCGGCCACATCTGCCCCACCTAACCTCAGTGTTCCTTTGGCCTTTAGGGTGACAAGAACTACACATGGAACCAAGGGCCACAGTGGCAAGGGCCTGATGGCGAGAAAGACAACTGTGAAGAGCTATGAGAGAAAAGGAAAGCCTGGCGAGAGCACAGCCAGACACCTTCCATATGAAAAGCCAAGTCTTTCCTGAAATAACCAAAACATAAGAAAGAGTCAAAAGTTCACCTGAGCTTTTAAGTGGTCGTCATGAGGGAGCCTGAGGCCTCTCACCCATTATCGTTATGCCTGATGTGTCATTTTCCACAGGAGGTCCATGACACGCACACATGTGCGTGAATGCAAGGTCTCCCAGGGCACCAGGGGAGGCAGCAGCAGAGAGGCCTCTGGCAAGCACTGGTCAGCCTCCTGTCCTTAAGCCTGGCCACTCTCAACAGAACGAGAGCTGCCTGCCAGGCTCTTCTCGAAAGTTTTCTCTCCCTCACTGTTCCTTGACTTTATCATGGAAACAGATTTCAAAACGTATGCTCACAAAATCCTCCAACGCTCTGTGTGTGTATAAAAAATGACCAAATAAAAAGTCAGAGGAGTTCCCGTTTGGTCGGTGGGAAGTATTATGGTTTAATTGTCATCTTCAACATGGCTGGATTTAGAATCCCAAAGAGGAGACCTCCCTCTGAGCATTTCTAGAGATGATTAACTGTATGTTGGGGGTGGTTAAGATGGGCAGACCCACCCTGAAGTGGACTGTGATCTCAGACTGAAGAAAGGGGAAAGAGGAGAAAGCCAGGTAAAAGCTGCCATTCCCTTTCTCTGCTTCCTGATCCATCCGGATGTGAGCAGGCAGCCTCTGCCACTGCACCCTCGATGCCAGGGTGGATGCTAGCCTCGCAAATGATGAGCCACGAGGCATCCTTTCTTCTTAAGTTGCTTTCTGTTAGGCAACTCCTCCAGGAGTTATTAGTTATTTTCCAACAGGAAAAATAACTAATAAAAAAGGGACCCGTGTCTGCACAGTGCCCCAAATGCTCTTCTCCCTCAGATTCGGAACACAGCCGTTATGCTAAAGCTGCAGTGAGAAGCTTGATGGTGGGAACCGGGTAAGAACTGTACCCAGCTAACTTTCCATTAGCACGATGAAAGCTCTCAGCTTTGTGAGCGCAGGGGGCCCAGCGTGACTGGTACAATGGGAAGAAGAAAAGGCATTCCAGCTGTGTTCTAAGTTGGCTCACGGGAGGAGGGTCCTTTACTCACAGCGGCATCAGAGTTTGCAGGCCAGTCCCGGAAACCACGGGAGCAACAGGACAGCCAGGCGTCAGGGCTCTCCCGTGAGCGTGGGGCACGGATACAGGCTTCTCATGCCTCAGAGTGAAAGGACCTGTCCATAATGCCACCTCCACTCACTACTGTCCTCAAACACTCTTCACTCCCCCTAAAGATGCCATCCTATGAACAACATGTCTTCTGGGAGCCTTAAAATTTGTTCTTCATGCAGAGAAGCTTTTAATGATGTTGCAGCAGGAAATGCCAAGTGAAACTGATCTTTGTGGCCTGAGACATATACCTCAGGTAAGTGTCATGAGCAGACTAGACTGCCTGCCTGCCTGTCTCCTCCTCCCCTTCCTCCTCCTTCTCTTCTTCTTCATTTGTTTGTTTTTGAGACAGTGTTTTTCTGGCTGTCCTGGAACTCACTCTGTAGAGCAGGCTGGCCTCGAACTCAGGGAGCCTCCCAAATGCTGGGACCAAAGGGGTGCACCACCACTGTCCGGCTTAGGACAGTGTTTCTATTGAACCTTCTAGAAACACAGAGAAGACAGCAGATCCTAACTGTTAGGATATGGATAGCTTAAACACTTGAATGGAGATTCTGCCAGCAAAGAGGATTTGAGGCAGAAGATCCACTGGATCAGAGCTGGAAGGCAGGGACCAGCTGTGTCTGGAGGAAGAGCAAGGAAGAGGACTTGAGTCACTTCAGAGGACCTGGCAAGCAGGGTGGAAGCCCTTTCCTCCACTTATGATGCTCCGTGTGAGGGCTGGAGTACCTGGCGGCACGTGTGGTTTGCATGTGTGAGGTCCTCGGTCCCCAGCACTGGTTAAACAAACTAATAAATGATGGTTAATGTGTGAGGGACTTAAATGGGTCAGAAATGTGTAGCACACTGGGAAAGGACACGTGGCTACAGCAGGGGTGTGCTGTCACGTGACACGGGAAAGCACAGATATCTGCCTCCGAGGGTACGTTGTTTGTGCCAACAGTAAAAGGTGTCTGAGAATACTACTAAGGTGGTGTCAGCCACTCTCGCTTACCTGCCCTTCTGGAAGAAAAGGTGGGGTAGATAATCCAACATGTGGGATTTGGATCTGCAGTATTTGCTTGTGTTAAGCATGGCCTGTCACTCATGGCAGTGTCATTTCATACAACAACAAGGTGAGCTGTGACCCTCACTCTCAGTAGGCCATGCTCGCTGGGCCCGGCATGAACCTTCACAGTTCACACGGCTCAGAGCCTCTGCCAGCTTCCAGATACCCAGCAATGATGGCACAGTCGTGGCTCAAGAGCACCCCACCCTCAAACAGACTCTTCTCTGTAAGCTCACAGCATCTCATGTCTGTTTTTGCTACACTATAGGTCATGTACACTGCCAAAAATCAGCATCATCAAATTCTCCTCTGGGAATTAGTTGGGCCAGAAGATTGCTGTTCACCAGTCTGTGCACCCGAGACAGCAGGCCATGCTCTTCTGTGACCATGTCCTTACTGCTGCCACTGTGCACAGAGGTCCTGTGATCCTGTCCTGCAACGCTTAGTGAAAATTTCACCATCATGTGACTTCATTACTTGGTCACTGGTGATTATATATTATTATATTATATTATATTATATTATATTATATTATATTATATTATA
>NW_026596152.1:2452794-2463048 GCF_907164565.1 Psammomys obesus
TATTATATTGTATTATATTGTATTATTATATTATATTGTATTATTATATTATTATAATATTATAATGGTGAACATTATATAGCGTGTTTGCATAGACTAAACATGTCTATATCACTTTACGATAAAATCTTTGGAGACAGCCAGGTGCGGTGGCATGTACCTGTGGTTCCAGCACTCAGGGAGGCTGAGGCATGTAGATCTCTGTGAGATGGAGGCCAGCCTGGTCTACAAAATAAGTCCAGGACAGTCAAGGCTACACAGAGAAACCCTGTCTCAGGGAAGAAAAAAAAAAAAGCTTTAGAGACTAGGTCCTACATTTGGTCTATTACTGACTAAAATTCATTACACAGGGCATGGCTACATACATTCAACATTTATTTCTGCTTTGGTTGAATGGGCAGAAGTGCATAACTTAGATTCACTCTGGAATATTAGGAGTCCGCAGAAGAGACTCCAACTGACTTTCTGACTTAGTGGCAGCTACCAAACAGTACCTGGAACAAAGTAGCTGCTCAATAAACATGTTGAATAAATGAGTGAATAAGCAATGGAACTATGGACAGAGAAGTTGTTAAGGTCGTTAGGAAGTTCTGGCTTTGAACAACTACAAAGGGGCTAAAATAATTTCACAAATTCAAAGTCAGTAGGCTCCACATTTGTGGCTAGCAGAGTCTGCTCTTACTTTTAAACCTAGGACCATGTCTAGCTTTTAGTAAAATAGAAGGCCGCACCAGCAGCTCACGGGTTCCCATCTAAAATGATGAATGCAGAGTTTCCGGCCACTCACACCTTCTCTGTATTGAGCCAGACAGCCCCACTTCACAGTTCATCTGTTCCCTGAGCCTTTTTCTCATTCCTTCCTTGAAGACATTCTTGAGGAAAAAAGTTACTGGAAATGACCTGCAGTGAAAGCTACTTAGTGTAGCTACTTAGCTACACGAAGTAGCTTCCACTTAGTGTAAGTAGCTTTACTTAGTGTAACAGGGCCAGGCCCAGCGGCTCACCTAACATCTTGTTGGAAATAGAGCAACCACTGGTCCAGAGGTTAAGCCCAAAAGCTGGCAACGAAATAGCCTCCCCTATGAAAGGAAGGACGGCGTTCTCTGGGGACTGGCTGATAACCAGGCAGCGGCCCTACTGTTAGGAAGGTCCCTGTGCCAGGGTGAGGTGGCTACCCAGTCTCTAACACTGATGAAAAAGCCTCATGAGAAATGGGATATCCCAGAACGCCCCTGACACACAGAACTGTCACAAATCAACCCTCATAGCATCTCCTTAGCCTTGTTTCCTCCTGAGGAGGGCTGCAGGGCCGAGCAGCAGCTGGTGGGGCCAAAGGACTGTTCCTGTTCATAACCAAGAGATTCCAGGAAACATGTCCACCAGATTGCCAGACTCTGCATCTAGTCAGGAAGCCGTGTCTTAATTGGCCAGAGTCCCTACTCTTCCTCACAGAGGGGAAGGTAAGGCCTAAAAGAGGAAGGACGAAGATGAGGCTGATGAGGCGGAGGAGGCTGGCTTCAGTTCCTAACATGACCACCGGGCCAGGGGCATCATCATTTCTCAAACTGGACATAGCATTTGTCTGTCCGAGCCCTGGAAAAACGCCCTGCAGATTCTAGCTGCGCAGCACTGAGGGGCGAAGCCCTTCTCATGCTGGTAAGGCCAGCCACTGTGGCCTGCCCCCTCCCAGACACCCACGGTTAGCCTCCAGGAGAGCGAGCCGGGAGGCTCAGGCAGCCCTCCTTCTTGAGCAGTGTGGTTGAGGAAACGGGAGAGGGAGTGTCCCGGGAGTACTTCCTCATGGTCCCCGCATTCTTCACGCACACTGCCTGTGCCCCCGGAACACGTCTACATTCTTGATATCGGGATTGCAGCGTAAGTTCTGCACCCTCTGGGCACTCTTTATGGGCACACTGAGACATTCTAGGAGCCAGCTTTGCCTTTCTTCCCTTCACGCCTCTTCCCACTGCCACCCTCTGTGAGCCATTCCTTGGTCTCTTTCTAACAATGTAATAAACATTTCAGCATGATCTTTTCAATTCACATTATTTATAATATTCTGAACGTCCATTGAGCCTGGCTAGAATGCTAAGCAATAAATCAAACTTAACAACAACGAAAAAAAAAAAAAAAAAAGAGAAAGGAAGGAAGGAAGGAAGGAAGGAAGGAAGGAAGGAAGGAAGGAAGGAAGGAAGGAAGGAAAAGGAGGAAGATCACCCTTGGTGAGGCTTGAGCCTGAGATGTTTCATCACCCGGAGGGTTTCGTTATGTTCAGAAAAGTGAGGTGGGGGTGAGCCTGGGGTTTAGGACGACATGGAGGCAGGAGCTGGAATCCACAGGCGTAATGATAGCTTTGTACAGACCTCAGACGAGCTCACCTCTCCCGGGTGTCGTGAGGGTAAATGAGATACGTGGGAAGCACTCTGAATGCCTCAAAGAAAAGCAACTGAGCCCAGTTCTCCTGCACCCTCAAGGTCATCTGCTCCAAATACAGGGGACCAAAGCCCCTCCCCTCCTGGAGCTGCTGTCACTGCTCATTCACGGCCCTTCAGCTTTCAGTGAGGTGGTGGCGGGGGGAGGCGGCCTGCAGCAAGTTTAGGACAGCCTGGGCCCCAGGTCTGGCTCCGGCCCCCACCCAGGGAGGGGACTCTTCTCCCACCGTCAGGGAGGGCTGTGCCAGGCCACACACAGCCAGAGGGCTCTCTGCCGAGGATTCCGCTCCTGCTAGGGTGGGATGTGGATGTGGATGTGGAAAATCCAAGCCTCTCGGAGCAGGCCTGTGCCTATGTGGCTAGACCTCAGCAGCTGCAGGGGTGTGTAGTCTGTGTTCTGGGACCACTCCATGGGGGACTTTGGGTCAGTTTCCTGGGTATGAGGGGCTGCTTCTCTTCCATTTCTTTGGATGTGCCAAGTGCAAGATTAGAATCATGCCATTCTAGCTCATGCATTCAACAAATAGAGTCTGACGCTGGTTTGGGGGAAATGATTGTGACTACGCCTTGGTCACGAACCTCCACCTGCCTGCTGTCTTCGATCAAGAGACTTCTAGAAGGGATTTGATACAGGCTTTGCTTTCACTCATCACTTGGCCAATACATATCTAAAGCACCTAGTGTGATACACACATTTGTTTAAACAAAGCTACCAAGACCACAGCGACTTCCCTGTAATGACACAGAAAGCACCCACATTGCCATTACTCAGCTCTTCAGGCTGACGCCTGCATGGGCGCCATTTCTTTTGCTCTGGCGGAGCCACACAAGGGGCTGCAGCCTGTCTGGGTTGGCCCTGTTGGATCCCTTTCCTTGGATTTCCACTCTCACTCCGTCTAGGAGGACCCCTTTCCCTCAGCCGTGGTGCTCTTCCGTCCTCACTCTCCCCTCACTTTTACACAGAGAACCTGTCTAGCTGCTGGAGGGACGCCACCCCTGCCCTGAGACCCCACCTTTACTGCCCTCTCCCTGACAATCCTGGGATGCTGCAAATATCAGATGCACGGTCCAGTGGACCTCAGGAGAGAGGAGGCCAAAGAACGGAGGGCGAGGCATGGGCAGTAGGGGTGGGGGAGGAGCAGTGGCAGAGGAAGTGAGGACGAGGTGGGTAGGGGAGGCAGCTCTGTCAGGACACCCATGTGAAGTGTTGGCAAAGGGGACTGAAAGATGCCCACGGCTTTGCCCACCTGCCGAGGATGCGGGCAGCAGCAGTTTGTGCGGGCTGCTGTGCACCACGCACTGTGCTCTCCACCTTCTGCGCCTCCTCTCTCTGAGTAAGTGCACTGCGGCCTGGCAATGCTGGCACCATCGCCACGGTCACCGTGTGACATGTGAGGCTCAGGAGTATTTTCTCTTTAGAGTTGGCCTTGGGATTTGAAGCCAGGTTTGATTAGCCACAGAGAGTTTGCAATAATGTTCACACTATGGAAAAAGAAGTAAGAGGACACGTGGTGGGGCCAGGTGGACCTCTAAGAGGCGTCAGGGTCTGTGGGTGCTGCCTTTAAGAATGGATTAGTAGGTTACCTGGAGACTGGATCTGTCATGAAAGGCAGTTCAGCTTTTTCTCTCAAACACGCTTCTGTTGTCATGTGATGCCCTGTGCTGCCTCGGGACTCTACTGAGTCGCTTCTGGCAGGAGAGCTCTCATCATGAGCAGCTCCTTAGCTGTGGACCTTTCAGCTTCCAGAAGTGTCAGCTGCAGAAACCTTTCAAAAAAACTAAGGCTTGGAGAGGTTAAGTGAGTGGAATCTATTCCCAAAGCCGATGGCGGAGCAGAGTAAGGTACAGCACAGCAATGGCGACAGGTGTGAGATTCTGAGGTGCGTGTCTACACACGGGGTCTGAGATGAACCACAGAGGCCTGAGTGTCGTCAAGATGAACGTGGGCAATGAAGAGCCTCTGGAAGACTTAGCATGAGTGATGGTGGAGCTGAAGAAGCAGATCATATTCCCCAAAGCTCCCATTCCATAGGTTTCATACAAGAAGAGATGGGAAGGAGCAAGGAGGAGCCAGGAGATGTTAGCACAAGACAGGAGCAATCTGGTGGAGGGCAAGAGTGGGTGCAAGCAGGGAGCCAGGAGAAAGGCAGCGCATGAACCCCACAGGCACTAGAGACTGGGAATCGACGAGGGCTAGCCTCAGAGAGGTTGCGAGGGCTGAGCGGGATCAAGAATGACATCGGGGATTTGGCTGGAGGGCGAGTGGTTGGTGGTCCCGTCTCGCTCCAGAAGCGGGGCTGGAGATGACAGGAGCCCAGTTCTGGATGTCTTGGGATTCCTGCAATCAGATTTTGACAGCACAGTATTGGCTGGCCTTCCACCAGGATTAGCAAGAACTTACTCTGGAGTGGTGAGTAACTGGGGGGAGGGTTACGTGCAGACCACATCTAATAATGCGAAGCCTGCTTGGTCCTGAGTCATCACAAAGGTGATGAAAGGGCTCAGATACGGGTCTAGTGTGACAGCTGGCAGGAGGCTCCCAGAATGCCCTACCAGGACTCGCAGAGGCACATGTTGCTCTTGTTCTCTTCCCTCTACCTCAAGACGCTCAGACATTTTTTTGCTAGGTAATGGTTTTTTGTGGGTTTTGTTTGTTTGTTTGTTTGTTTGTTTGTTTTTGGTTTGATATTTTCTTACTGTAATTCTTCTTTCTTTTGACATCTTGGGATGCATTCCTTCACTACCTAGTCTTTCAAACTTAAGGCTTCAAAGCATGGTACGAATATGTTCTACAGGAAAGTACAACTGGAAGCCATCCTCTTCACTCATGGAACACTGGGTATCGTTTGGGTCTTAGATGTCCCCCAGGGGCGTAAGTGTTAAAGCCTGGTGCCCAGCCAGGGCACTGCTGGAAGGTGGTGGGGCCTACAGAAGGTGGGACCTAGTAGAATGAGAGAAGGTCCCTGGAAGACATGCCCTTAGAGAGGACACCAGGACCCTGGGCCCTCTCTTTTCTGCTCCCTGTTTGTCATGAGGTAAGTAGTTTTGATCTACCACAGGATGATCTTCTGTGTCACCACCACAATCCCCCAAACATGGAGTCAACCAATGATAACCTGAAGCCCTTCAGAAGCAGGAACCACAGTAAGCCCTTCTGCTACACCCATTTTCTCAGCAGTTTCTGTCAAAGAGGCGGACAGATAAGGTACCCACCACTCCTGTCGTGGTCACTCGCAGCTATCACATCACACTGTAACTTCCACAGTGCCGACCAAGCAGAAGCTAGTCTGCTTCTTGACTGGACATGCCTCTGGCCAACACACACTGTCAAGAAACCCCTCATCCGGTGGCAACAAATACATTTCTGAGAAGAGACATTTGGATGAGAAATAAGCTCACAAACCCGAATACATGTGAGAACAGAATTATGGAGCTCAATCGTGGTTTTTTTCTCTCCCTTTACCCAACTGAAGAACCTCATGGGTCTGTCCTCCAGACGCTCACAAGCCCGCCAGAACAGGCCGAGCACAACATCATCAGATAAATGGAGTGGCACATTTGCAGCAAAACCAAGACAGGGGGCTGAGGGGTGAGAGTTCAGGATGCCAAATAGGTATTCTCAAGAGGAAAAAATGGACTCCTCACAGCTACAGACCCCAGACTGCGGTAATCCCAGCTTCCTAGAGTCGAAGAGACTCCAACGTACAAAGCTCACACTACCTTTCACAGGATGGTCGGAACCTCCTGACATCAAGAGACAGCACCTGTGAGATAATTAGAAACTGCTTTTCTTGGGAAAGAGATGGAGGCCACACATCTAGAGTTCACCAGACCCTGGGGTCCAGCCCAACATCCCCTCCCCGTGACATACAGAAACTACTTTTCTCAACTGAGTCTTTTCTTCCTGTAAATATTCTACCATTGTCTATACTTAAAATAGGCTTTTCGGAGTCTTCATGTGACCAGATTCAAGCAGAAACTCAGGAGAAGCGTTTCCTGTGACAACATGGCTGTGTACCTCCACCGTGGATGCAGACATTCTTTTCATAGGTTGACAACCAAAGTTAGTTTAAAATGATTGTTTCTGATGCCTTGGGTGTCTGTGGAGCATGGTGCTTCATGATTTGTTTTGTTTTTGTTTTTTAAGAATCATTCTATTAACCAAACACAAATTTATCACAGTCTCTTCAGAAAAGTCTGGTGGGACTGTACACCAGATAGGCCTTTTTTAAGGATTTTCTTCTGAAGCTGAGCAGTGGCTACAGCACCAGGAAAGGCTATTTTACTGCGCCTGTTTCCTCGGGAGAGGAAACGATTTCTGAGAATACTGAAGCCTTCTTTATTCTAACGCAGACAAGCAACACCTGTACACAATCTTTTGCGACAACAATAAGACTTTTCTGGGGTTTCGTGTCATGACCGTTTAATTTAATGGCTTTGAGAGTTTCCACAGGACACTAATGCCCCAGTGAACTGGCATGTTCGGGGAACCGGGGAGTTCAGTTAATGTAATTTTTCCATCAACTAACAGCGGCCCATTTGTACAGTGATATTTCCTCCGCAGGGTGAGGGGACCTGGACAGCTCTTTTTAAGGGTCACAGTTACACGAGTTGTCTTTCAAGTTTATCCTTTTTTTTTTTTTAAATCAACATTTTGTCCTCAAAAAACTTAATAAACCAATACTCAACTACATAATGAAAGGTGCACGAATACAAACAAACAAACCAAAAGATTAAGTTCAATTCTGATAGCCTTCGTTAAAGAAAATAGATCCAGGAGGCAAAGTAAAATATTTCCCTCCTACTGCAGCAGCATCAGTTTATCAGGCCAGGCCCTGTCTGCCTCTGGGGAAACGGAGATAAACAATACATGTTTTTGGACTTCAGAAGCTTGTAGTTTACATATAGATGATGTAGGAAACATCAGAAGATATTTTAGATGACAGTTGTTTAAAGAATTTTTTTCTTTAAAAGCATATAAAGCTATTCTTGCTTTTGAACAGCCCGGACAAATGAAAAATACATCAAAAACCCCAGAGCTGACACATGTTGGGCTGAAATATGCCTGCTTTTCACTCCCAGACGCAGAGAAGCGCTTTGTTTTGTGTGTGTGTGTGGTTTTTGTTTTGTTTTTCAGACATGGTCTCACTATGTAGCATTGGCTGGTCTGGAACTCACTGAACAGAGCAGGCTGGTCTCAAGCTTACAAAGATGGTCTACCTCTGCCTCCCCGAGGGCTGAGAGGGCATGTGTTACCACATCTGGCTAAAAAATACTTTCTGCACCAATCGATGAGGAGAAAATAAATGCAGGCTTTGCTCTAGATCTCTTGATCAAAAGAATAAACACTGACTCCATATCTCAATTTAACTTACCAGCATGAGAACGCTCTGTGAGCTCTCACATAGGGAACTGGCAAACAGGTAAAATGAACATCAAGTAGTTTCTCATGTGACCTGGTGGGACTCAAAGACCCTGGGTCCTTCTCAGTGTCCTCCTACGTTTTAAGCAATGATGCAGTCTTTCACGGTTCTGGGTTAGGCGTGGCTTCCTGTGGCACTTTTGGCCTTAGAACTTAACATTTTCCAGGTTCTGTTCTTCAGCTCCCCGGCTCCAGCCTTAGACACCCTCTTCACTGGTCCAGAACGGGGCCCAGGCATTGGTATCTTTAGCAGGAACAGTGCGCTTTATCATCAAGGAAAGTCTGAGAACAAGGAACTAGCTAGTTTTATGTCAACTTGATACAAGTTAGAGTCATCCGAAAGGAGGGAACCTCAATTGAGACAATGTCTCCATAAGATCTGGCCTTAAGGCTTTTCTTAATTAGTGATTAACGGGAGAGGGGTCCAACCCATTGTGGGTGGTGCCATTCCTGTGCTGGTGGTCCTGGGTTCTATAAAGAAGCAGGTTGAGCAAGCCATAATGAGCAAGGCAGTAAGCACGACCCCTCCATGGCTTCTGCAACAGCTCCGGCCTCCATGCTCCTTCCGTGTTCGAGTTCCTGTCTAAACTTCCTTCATGATGGACTATGATGTGGAAGTGTAAGCCAAATAAACTCTTTCCTCCCAAGTTGCTTTTGGTCGTGGCGTTTAATTGCAGCAATGGTAACCCTAACTAGAACATATGGCATGTTTAATCACAAGTTAGCGTGGAACTCGGAGAGAAAAGGGGAAGGGACATCACCAGGCTCCAAGTCAGATAAAGATACAGGCCGCTCAGATAAAGATCTCAGGAGTGTGTAGTTTGCAGAAACATGCTGTTTGCTGCTGACAAACGCTACACGCCATTGTGCGTGTGTTAAACACAAACTCCAGAGAACTTGAGAAAAGTGACAGAGGTTTGAGTCCTGCTTCTTAAAAGGGGAATACCTACGGCGACCCAACAGACCCCCTGCCCCTGGACAACTCAGCTGCCTTTGGTGCAGCAGGTTCTGACCGGAGGTAGACACTCCTCTGGGGCCTTCTGAGTGATGCCAACACAGTGCATCGCCAGAAGCGCGGCAGCCACACCCAGGCAAGGCAGGCTTCGAGTGCCATGGCTGCAACTGCAGGGCAAAACAGGGGCCACCTCAGTTGCATAAGTGCCAGGACGCCTGCTGGAACAGACGGTCTGGACGCCAGGCCTGAACACCGCACGTGTGCCCGTTACATGCGGCATCCGCTGCTGGTCTCAAACAAGCACACTGTTTGTTACAAATTCTGCTGAAGTAAACCTGCCTTCACATACAGTTGCTAAGGTACTTGTGCTTGGGAAAACAAATACCTTAAAGATAAACAATACCTAGCTTTTCCCGTTCCAAAGTGACGGATTTAAGTACTTCTGCAAAGCTGTCATCGACTGCTGGAGCGTCCGTGCTAAAGCACGTCACACTCGCCAAGGACTATACGGGCTTCTTGTAAAACCCAAGAGCAGACGGGTGAGGGCCCCTGAATGCATGTGTGTATACGCACATATACATGTACACAAAAGTGTCTCTGTACACACATGGCGAGGTCATAAATCGGGGCGAAAACTTGCACTTGGACTCTTCGCCCAAACAGTTGAAGTCTCAGAGCACCTTGGCCCTTGGCTGATCTGGGACCCGAGCCTGTGTGGCTTAAATTTGCGACTTACATACTCGGTTCCAAAACAAAGCTGTTTAAACTGTTAGCGCAGGGCGTCTTCTCCAAAAGACAGGAAGCGCAGCATAGCCTCTGCCCCTTCCCCCCATGCTCCCCTAAACACAGCACACAGCTCTTCTGGCCCTGGAAGCCTACCCTGTCTGCTCCGGTGAGGTGGGCAGTCAGACAAAACCTGCCGTCTCTAGCTCACCAGACCCACTGGCTTAGGCATGCGCAGTATAAGCAGCTCTTTTTCATTTTGGAAAGAATAAGTGCTCTCAAAAGACTTAGGAGGAGGGAGGCTGGCAGTGGTATTTCACCCCAATACATCTTTCAAATTTGGTAAGTTGTAAGCTCATGGCTTCCATTCTCATCTTCAATCTTCAGACAGTATTAAGCTGCCCACAGCAGCTGCACAGGGAGAGTCTTCAAATGAAGTAAAGAAGTAATCGCTTCAGGGAACAAAGGCAAGAAGAAAAAGCCCCGTTAGCTGAACTATGTGGCCCCATGGGATGGCGTGTGGCATTCATGTATTCATGGCCAGCATTGTCTGGCATGGCAAGAAGAAATTCCTGAGCAATCCTGAAGCATCTGACTTAAGAAGCTGGAGCTAAAATGGCTGCTCTTCCCCTCCTCGGCCATGTGACCTGGGGACAGGCTTTGCTCACCTCCTAAAATGGCTGCTCTTCCCCTCCTCGGCCATGTGACCTGGGGACAGGCTT
>NW_026596152.1:2463058-2501354 GCF_907164565.1 Psammomys obesus
AATGGCTGCTCTTCCCCTCCTCGGCCATGTGACCTGGGGACAGGCTTCGCTCACCTCCCTCAATCTTCTTCCTTCTCTGGGACAGGAACAACACTAAGTACCCACTGGGTGGTGACGGGGGAGGGGTTGTACGTCCCCTGTTGACTTTCCTAAACATGGCAGTCTGCACACCTACCGTTATCCTTCTCCCCTCCCCAAACCTAATCTACAGGTGGAAGAGAGAAACAGCATGAATCTACAAACAAACAGAAGGGAAAGTGTGACTAACCAGATATGACAATGAACTGTGGGGAAACAGAAAGTAGATAGATCTGCAGTTAGGCACTGAGAGTGACTAACTGATCGAGAGAAAGCCTGGGAACCCAAACCAGGAAGTGACTGCACACTACCCCTGGAAAGGCTCAGGGGCAGGATGATGGTTGGGTTAAAAACTGAAGGTTAGGGCTAGAGAGATGGCTCAGTGGTTAAGAGCACTGTCTGCTCTTCCAAAGGACCCAGGTTCAAGTTCCCAGCACCCACATGGCAGCTCATAACTGTCTGTACCCTCAATTCCAAGGGATCTGACACCTTCACAGTAATGCACATAAAATGAAATAAAACAAATTATAAACAAACAAACAAACAAAAAACCCTGAAGGTTAGGGTAAAGAATACAGCTCAGAGAATCAGCTACCATATAACTCTGAATTTCATATATGTTCATGGTACACACACACACACACACACACACACACACACACACACACACACACACACACACACTGGAAAAAACAAAACAGAACAAAGAACCTGGATAGCTCAACAGTAGCGTTATCACACTACAACACTCCCAGAGGCAACCAAAGCGACTTTCATTTCTTATTGGGAGTGGATCTCAAACTACAAATTGCTACTATGTATAGGGAGAAGAGTAAGCCCTCTACGAAAACATGTGAGACTAGATAAAGTTTATTTTGCAAGAAAAACGTTCTAGAACTGGATAGCACTCCAGACTAAAGATGTCTTGGATGCCCCTCCCCGCCAATGCTTTATAACCAGAAAGACAGGAAATGACATACAAAGATATACAAAGATTACTGGCTTGGTGTGGCTGGGCTTTTGCCTTATATGGGCATGATCTGAGAGCCTTCAGCCTGGCTTGGCTCCTGGGATTGGGTAAACTGTTGCTTAGTTACCAGAGCGCATCTGTGTTAGGCTCAACCTGCTTGCTTATGAAGATGGGTTACAGTGTGTCTGCTGTATGTCATGACCCCTTTAAGGCCAAACCCATTGTCTGCCTGGCTTAGGACAATTTACTCCAGTTCAACGTGGCTCAGTTCTACAAACTTGAGTCACATTATGAGCAAACCATTTAGTTCTCTGCAAAGTATCTGACATGTGCCTGTCTTAGTACTTTCCCATCACTGTGGTGTGCACCATGACCAAAGGCAGCTTAAGTTAGAGGGACTTTATTTTAGTTTAGGTTCTAGAGGGACAAGACTCCATGATGCCAGCAGACAGCAGGCATGGCTGTGCTAGCAGGAAGTGGGGCAAGCCTACAAACACTCAAAGGTTGTCTTCCATGACACCCTTCCTCCTCCAGGGCTTCATCTCCTAAACCTCCCCAAACAGGGCCATGAACCAGAGACCAAGTGTACAGATGCCTGAGGCCTAGGGCAGACGTTTCTCATTCAGATCGCCCAACGCCTGTCCATGCAAACCTCAACAAATCTGGGAAACTGGGAAACTGGGAACAGCAAACAATACTAACAAGACAAGTGTGTTCTAGCTAGGCTGCACTATGCTGTTCCCGGGGGGGGGGGGGGTTCCTCTCCTGCCCAGTGTCCTCTGGTGAGGACGACAGTCATCTGCTGGGGTTGGGGGTGGGGAGGGTCGCCTCACTTTATGGTCAGCTGCAAAATGTATGTATGTATGTATGTATGTATGTATGTATGTATGTATGTATGTATATTACGGCACAGCTCTGGAGCACATGGAAAGTAACTGTGGGAAGAAATGAGGGTCCCACAGAGTAGGGTCACAAGTGGTGGCACACACCTATAGTCCTAGCACTTGTGAAGTAAAATGAGGGAGGATAAGAAGTTCAGGGTTATACTGGGCTACATAGTAAATCGAAGGTCAGCCTGAGCTACATGTGGCATTGTCTTTAAGATGATGATGATGATGATGATGGGTCAACTCAAACAAGTGTGGCCACTAACCAAGTGGGGCGCATCCCTGTGTGTTCTGGACAGTCATCATAGAATTGCAGGCTTCACTCACTGTGCTACATACTCAATACAAGAGAAAAGCTCATCTTTCTTGGAAAGGCATGCCCCCCCCTTTCCCATCAGATATTATCATTGTGGGCACATCATATTTCCTTTCTGTGCATTGGTTTTCCAGGATTCTATTCTTGGTACTAGATTTAATGCTCAAAGAAGGCATCCGTTGAAGGATCTGATGCATTCTCTTTATGTTCTCTTCCATATTTAAACATCTCTGTCTCTCCCACACAGCTTACAGGTTTTATATGCATACACACATCTTTTATTATAAGCTCCCGAGAGTCTTCTTTGTAATACATAGGTTACAATTATAAATCAAATCTATCTTGGGCTAAAGGTTGGGCTGTCTTTATAGGATTCTTCGAGACTGAGGTGGGGGAAATTTGAGGCTCTGGCCAGTCCCGCCAGCACTGCTGGCCAGTCTTCGTTGCTGAGTCTTGTTCTGCAGGCTAACCTTGGTGAACTTATCCATTTATTTATGCTTTTGTGTACACTTTGTTGCTGTTTCCAAGGAAAAGTAGTTTTGAATCCCTCCAGCCTTGCCTTGGTTGAACTGAGAAAGCGGGTTTGTTTTTCTCATGTGTCTTTGTGTTGCTGAGTGTTGATGTGGTACAGCCAACCAACCAGAGCAGAACCAGAATTCGGGAATAACACATTCAAAGAGTGTGGAGGCACGGTGAATCCAGGAGGTACAGAACTGGCCCCCAAGTTGGCGGCTGCTGTCTCTCCCCATTGAGCGAATCCTCTTCACAGTCAAAGAAGAACTACAGGACACAGTGATGGAATCCCGCTTGCAGTGCCAGCCACTGCTGCTCTGGTGTTCACTGGCTGTGGAAAACCACTCCAGCAGCACTGAGGATGCCACCCCCTGTGGGTGGAAGAGGGAGCAGCAGGCACGCGGACCAACTGGGTCTGGGTTCATACACTTAGAATGCCTTGCCAAGCCAGTGTGTGGAGCAAAATTAGAATCTGTTTTTAACCTTGACTCTTTCATAACAGAAAACAGGCTTTACAAGATGGATTCTTAGCAGTCAAACTAAGGGAGCACTGCAGAATCATCTCCCTCAACTACCCCAAGCTAGTCTGGAAATGGCGGTCTTGCCCACGAAGCTGGCTTTCCTTGGGCTAGTTCTAGAACTTAGTGCTCAGTTTCATTATCCTAAATCTAAAATGTCAGGACCAAGTAACCAAATGGTTATGACCTGTCTGTTGCTCTCTTAAAACCCACAGCCTCACAGCTGACCAACAAGCAGATCCAATGGAGGCGACTTTCAAGAGGAGTTCACAAAGCCAGGGAGAAGATGGAACACAGGGAGTGGATGGGGGCTTTCATCGGGAGAGTGCTTGGTTAAGCAAATTTAAATTCAATTGACTTAATGAGGTGATTGGTTTGTGTGATAGTTCATCTTCATTGTCAACTTGATTGCATTTGCATTACCAATGAGACACAGCTCTAGATCGTGCTGTGAGGGTGTTTCCAGAGGGGTTTGACTGAAAATAGCCTTAACTTAAATGTGGGTATCACTCTGTGGGCTGGGGCCCTGGGATGGCGAGAAAGAGAGCCACTTGAGCACTGGTATTCCTGCCTCCCTGCTCCCTGCCTGCGGATGCCCTGTGGCCAGGGGCCTCGCACACCCACGAGCGACAGTGCCCCCTGGCCTTACTTAAGCTGCTTTCGTTAGACATTTTGTCACAGCAGTGAGAAAAGCGACGAATGCAGAATCCTGGTTCCAGAAGTGGGGTTGTCACAGTGGTAAGCCTGGTTCCCACGCTTCTGCAATCCGTTTACGCGAAAAATGTGCTTGAGTTTGGAGCTGTGGCTAGAGAAGCTCTGTAGTGCTGTCGGCAGCGTTTAAGGGCCATTCTGGAGTCGGGAAGATCATGATCTTCAGACAAATGCAGACAGCAGAAGCCCAGCCATGAGGTTTCAGGCGGGGGAGGGCCTCAGGAGTCATCCATACTACACTCTAGCAAAGACTCTGCTGTGTTCTGAAAGTCTGAGTAAGCCTGGATTCGAAGGCAAAACACTAAGTTGTTTGGTGGAGGAAATGTCGAGATAGTTTAGCATCTGAGCTGTGGTGTGTGACTCCTCGTTATTCTCTCCTTCTGCTTTCTCCTTCTTTCCCTCCCTCCCTCCCTCTCTCTCCCTTAGCCCTTTCTCCTCCTCTCTCCCTCTAAGACAGTGTCTCACTCTGGCTGGCTTAGAACAATGTAGATGAGTCGAGGACTGCAGGCACCAAGGCTTGCCTCCCTATTCCTCATCAGAGCTATGGGAAGAGGGAGCTGTTGAGGCAACCGTCCTTCACAGTGAGGAGGTGTCTCTGCATTTTCAACTGTTGATCACTATACCTGGAGAGCTAAGTGCTGGCACCAGGTTGTAAATGCTTGTCTTTCTACACCTGCCCCAAAACATGCAGGCCAGGCAGCCCTCTTTGCCTAAGGGCAATCTAAGAGCCGTTCAGGTGTTGTCTGACGGCTGACTGGTTATAATAAACAGCTGACAGCCAATAGCTGGGGCAGGAAGCATGGGGATGGAACCTTCTGGCAGGTGGGGGATGCAGGGAGACAGAGCAGGGGAGGGAGATTTGAGACAGACATGGAAGGGAGACCAGAGGGAGAAGGGAGACCAGAGGGGAACAGGGAGGTAACGAGAAGGGCACCTGGTGGGGACAGAGGCCAGGAAGTCTGCTTAAGTTAGAAGCTAGCTGAGAGTCTGTCCTTGTGAAAGTCTGAAAGCTTTAAACTATACTGAAGTCTCTGTGTCTTACTTAAACTGCCATCAGGATCTGAGAAAGCCCAGTAATAGGGGACAGAAAGCTTCAGAAAATGTGCAGCTTGACAAGGGAAGAGGGTAAGTTTAAAGGCGTAGAGAAAGTAGCTGTCGTTGTTAAAGAACTCATCTCTAAGCCAGGTGTGGCACACGCCTGTAATCCCAGCACTCTCCCAGAGTGGGTCGCTGTGAGTTCGAGGCCAGCCTGGTCTATAAATTGAGTCCAGGAGGGCCAATGCTACACAGAGAAACCTTGTCTCAAAAAAACCAAAAATGGAAGGAAGGAAAGAAAGAAGGAAGGGAGGGAGGGAGGGAGGGAGGGAGGGAGGGAGGGAGGGAGGGAGAAGCTCTATCTGAGCAAGGGAGATGGCACACAGAGTCAAAGTGCTTGTCTGACAGGCCTGATGACCTGAGTTCAAGCCCTAGAACCCTCTTTGCAAAGCTGGATGTGGTAGTAGGCATCTTTTATCCCAGCATGCCTATGGCAGGTAGGAGGCGGAGTAAGAATTGGCAGAAAGCCCATGGGCCAGTTAGCCCGGAGTATGCTGCATAGCAGCACAAACAGGGAGACCCTGCTTGAGCAAAGCAGAAGCAGAGACCCTTGAACCTCTACATGCGTGCTGGGGCACAGGCATGCCTACGCCAAACACATATGCACACAAACAAAAGTAACTTTAAAAATTGTTTAAAGAAATAAATTAGCTCTATTAAAGAAGCCTGGTGCCCAGAAGATTCCACCAAGTGAAGGGCACACCTCGTGGGAGAGCCTGAACTGAGAACTACACTGCCAGGGCCCCTTGCTGAAAATAACTGGCTAGCAAAGTGTTTCTACAGGTTCAGCAGCCAAAGCACACAGAGGCCACGAGAGGGGTAGCAAGGGGCCAGAGCACGTTTCAAGTTTGCAACAGAACTTAGCAACGCTGACCACAAAGTGTTGGTTTTGCAGGCATGTGAGTTACAGGGTCATGGACGTTTGCACCGATGTTCTAGAAAGTCACTGAAGCCCGGCAATATTTGGCAAAACTCCTCCCTGCAAGCAGGCCCTTCAAGGTCACGGCATGAAGCTTTGATGGAGAAGCAGGGAATCCAGGGTGTTGGAGATGCCAGACATGGGGTAGAACTGGCCCAAGAGAGAGGCAGCATGGATTGCAGGCAGCAGAAGTGGACAGGTGAGGCTGCGAACAGCTGTTGGAACCCAGATGATGCTATTTCAAGCCCCAGATGCCCCAGAAGTCCAGATACAAACTGCTGCAGGGTTCGGTGGTCCTCCTGCGGTTCTGGTCTTGCTATGGAATGATATTTCTTTGCCATGTCTCCATTCCTCCCTTTCAATGGGTCAATATACCACTCTATACTGAAAGTATGTAATTTGTTTTTTATTTTACAGAGGCTGAGCCAGGAGATTGTCTTGGGTCTCAGAAAAAACTCTGGGCATTTTAGGGGAAGCCTTTTGGTACTATTGGGCCTCTTACGACTTAATCTTACAGATTAACTAAACGTATCTTGCGTCCTGAGATGTCCATGAGCCTTTGAGGGCCAGGGGTAGAAGGTCATTGCATAAAGTTGATTTGTTTGGGTGTCAGGTTAATGAGAGGTGGACTTGTGATGGTTTGTTTTTCACTGTCAGTGTTACAGGATTTGGAATCTCCCATAAGACACTACCTGGGTATATCTGTGGGAGCTTTCAGAGAGGTTTAACTGAGAAGGGAAATGCACATCCTGAATGTGGGTAGCCATTATCCCAGAGGCTAGGATCCAAGACTCAGTAAAGAGGAAGCGAAAAGAGGAAGCTAGATGATCACCAGCATTCATCTCTCTCTGCTTCCTGACTGCAGATGAAATGTGAGCGGAGCACTCCTGTGTCTGAGCCTTCCCAACCACACCGGAAGCCAGAGGTAAGCCCTTCCTTCTGTCAGCACTTCTGGTCAGGTGTTTATCACAATGATGAGAAAACTAACTGATATAGGTTGAAACCTGTAGCATGAAGAAGAGCATTCACAGCTTCACACACTTTAGAACAGGTGTTACGGGGCCGACTGGAATCGATAAATCACTATTTGAAGATTTCACGGGGTACAGGAAATACGCAGCAAAAGATGCTTCAGCACGAGGAACAGGGTGCCACAGTGATGATTTGTCTGGAGGAACGGGAACCTACGCATGTTGCTCCATCAAAATGCATACAATGAAATGCTGTCGCTGAGACTATTTAAGGAGGAATAGATTAAGCGAGGTCATAGGTCGGGCACTAATGCAACAGGACAGGTGGCCTTCTAAGAAGAGACTGGACACTTTTTTTTTTTTTTTAACTCATGAAAGGAGATGTCCTGGTAACAGCAAGAAGACATCCGTATGCAATCCGAGGAGAGTTCCCGCAGCAGAAACCAACCCCAGCAGCACCCTGAGCTAAGAGCTCCAGTTTCCGAAACTGTGGGAGAAGACAGACCTGTCTATTTTGGTTTGGTTTCAGGGTGCTGAGGTTGAGGTCAGGGCCTTGGGTGTGCTAAGTATATACCATTCCAGCCCCTGTTTCTAAGCCACCCTATCTGGCATTTTATAGGAGCTAAAAAAGACTTAACATCACAGGCGTTGACCTCACCAACCCTCTGCCCCTCATCCAATAATGATCTTTCAGCTATTTTTTTTTTTTGAAATATAACATCAGTTCTTCAAGAACTTCATGTATTTTTATTATATTCACTCCCCCATCTTCCCCCTAACTCCTCCGAGGTCTGTCCCCTCCCGCTTCCAACCCCTCACAACATGATGTCTTTTAAAAAATAACCTGCTCAGTTTAATCTAGACTCATGAGTGTGGGGCTACCTACAGAAACACAGTTGGTTGAGCCCACCAGAGGTCACACCCTTAAGGAAAATGGAATCTTCCTCCCCCAGAAACCATTGATTGTCTACAGCAGCCTGGTTAGCTCATGAGGACCTCCATCCTCTGACTACAATGTCGACCTGCTCGATCCTGTGCGAGGCTCAACACGAACGCTTTCAATTTCAGGATTGTGACTGCCCGTACAGGTGAGTGGGCCGGCCACCACCATGTGCTCAATAAATGTCTGCCTACTAGCCAGGGACATAGTCAGGAGCACTTTATAAAACAATATGAAGCCAGGCATGATGGCATATTACTGGTAGTCTATGGTAGTCTATGTATTTAGGCAAGGCCAACCTGGTCTATATAGTGAGTTCCAGCCCAGCTGGAACAACATAACAAGACCTTGTCTCAAAAAAAAAAAAAAAAAAAAAAAAAAAAACCTTTTCTAAAAAAAAAAAAAAAAAAGTGTGGTGTGGGGCAGGGGGTAGACGGTGGAACCCTACTGTATATTAAGTAGCAGACGTAGAGACAAAGCTACCTCTGTGTCCTTAACAAGGCCAGATGGGGCAGCCACTAGGCCAGATGGAGCAGCCACTTCGGAGAGGTTCACCTGACAATACAAAGAAGCCCTTTCTGCCCCCACGGCTTTGCCCAGCACTGGTCGCTGTGCCCTTCCACAGGTTCGCTACTGTCTGAGGTCACCCTCTTCCTTAGTTCCTGTCCAAAAAGGGAAGCCATCACCTCCAGCACCTGGGCAGGAATGGACTCCCCAGAGTAGCAAAGAGGGGCGGGACGGGAGACGGTACGCCTGTAGGCTGGAGAGGACAGAGCTTTCCAACTTCTGCGCTCCTACCCAAGGCCTGACACTGCACCCAGGAGAGAGCGCCTAGCAGTGCAAAGAAATGAGCCCAGGTTTTCCCAGAGTGCCCTGCCTACCTCTTCCTCCTGCCTTGCCTTTCTTCCAACTTATCTGTAAGCAGATACACTTGAGAGAGCCAAGTGGTACCCAGCCCTGCGCACATTCCTCTGCAGCTCTGGGTCCCCCTAAGCAGTGAGGGCAGATGTGGCCGGAAGGAAAGATACTTGAGGAGATTTACAGTCTGTGACCAATTAGCCAGATGTGCTAGCCTCACCACCTGACTTTCCTCTTACTGGTGTTCTGTGCACAGTGCACACCCCCACCGCTCTCGTTCTCTCCTTTCCTTGAGGAAAGCCATTTCCCTTTGCCCTGGGGGCAGGGACTGCAGTCTCAGGGCCATCTTGGATTCACAGACATTCCGGTCTTCACAGTGGTCATAAGGACCCTCCTTCTCCAGTGCGCACGGGCACCACGGCCACTTCTCTTAGAGCCTTGTCTCACGGTGAGTTTCCACACACACGTGAGCTCTGACTGCAACCGGTACCAATGTGGTCAGAAGGAGTTCTAAACACTTCCTGTCCGGAATGGTGAGTCTACAGTGTGTGCAAAGCATGCTTTAGAGAAGACACCCTCTGTGTGTCTGTCTGTCACTCCTTTCTTCCTTCACTTAAGGCTGGTCACAGCAGTTCCTGGCTCTGCTCAATGGAGCCGAGTTCCCTCTCTCCCCAGATGCCTCGTCCTCCCCCCTCTGTCACTCTGAATGCGGTATGAACTTGGCCATATTCAGTCTGGATCTGCCTCCATCACCTAGCTTTTCCAGCCTGGACAGATGAAGAAGGCTTTCAGCAGTTCTCTGAGACTTCAAACCCAGGTATGCACTCTTTTTTTTTTTTTTTCCTTTTACAATTCCCACATTTAAAAAAAACGCCCCAACTGTTTTAAGGGCCAAAGAATTTAGACATGACACAGATTTCAAAGGCACTGTCAAGCCTCACACATTCTCACTCCTTCGCAGGCACACAGTGACATTCCCAAGAATGTGCCATTTGCAAACAAAAAATAAAATAAGGAATGCTATCTTCTCTTTCCCTGGGGGAACTTTTTATTCTCCTTAAACTGACATTTCCTGCTGCTCTCCAGATTCTTCCTGGATACCCTTGTGCCCAGGTGTCTCCGGCACTTGGGACTGATGTACAGATTCAGTGCTCACGACTACTCCACAAACGTCCACACACTGGAAACCCACATCCTCCACCACTGCCTTTGCAAAGGCGCTAAAGTTAGCTCAAGCTTTTTATCTCCGTCTTTCTCCGCACGTCTGACTTCAGAGCAGATCTTTTCTACACCTTTTTTCTGCTCTTCGCACTTTGGAAAACTTAGTCCCCCAAACCTATGCAAGAATGACAAACCTGCAGTGTCTAATTACCCCCCTTTCGGTGCAAAGCCAAATATAGTAAGTAACGAGTGGGAAGCGAGGTTGTCTTTCCTGTCTGTTGAAACCTCATGCACTCTTGTATGCAGTGAGTGTTCAAATACTTTGAGTGATAGAAGGGTTCAGATGCTAGGTCTCTGAACATCTAAATCAGGACGTTCTCAGAGTTCTAAAAAATAACTCAGGGAGAAAAGCCTGAAACATTAGGAGCTGATATTAGAGATGACAAAGAATCAATTGAAGCCTTCAATAAATGATAAGATAATGCTGGGATAAAATACACAAAAACAATGGTTCCTGCTTGCTGGGTACTTCTCATTCTGTAGGAGTCTCCCAGATGACCTTGAGAACCTCGTGTCAAGTAGTCCTCAGCCTGTGTCCTGAATTAGATGTGTGTTAGCTTGGGGAAATCTCTGTCTCCCTGTCTTGTCTGGGGTTTCTATTGCTGTGCTGAAACACCGTGACTGGAAGCACCTTGGGGAGGAGGCGTTTATTTCACCTTACAGCTCTCAAGTCACACAACCCATCCCCGAGGAGGGCGAGGCAGGAAGGGGAGGCCACGGAGGAATGCTGCTTTGGGCTAGCTCGGCCTGCTTTCTCCGGTCCTCCAGGACCACACCTGCCCAGACTGCACTGCCCACGGCGAGCTGGGCCCTCCCATATCAATCTCTCCTCAAGAGAATGCACATTTTCTCAGCTGAGGTGCCCTCCGCTCAAATGACTCTAGCTTGTGTCAACGAAAAGGCCAGCTAGGGCAGTACAGTGAGCCAGCTTATCTGGGCACGGCATGCACGGCAAGTCCTGCATAACTCAAGTATCTGTTTAGAGAATTAATTTCTGCTTAGCACCTGTCTCCCCAACCAAGCTGTCTTATAAAGTCTAGCCATGGGTGAAGCCAGGCACAGCAATTCATCCCCCTTGTTCCAGGGACAGACACAAGATCCCAGCCAGGCCAGAAAAACCTTCACCAAGACCTTCCTCCATGTTTTACACGAGAAACGCCTCCACAGAATAAGAAAGGCCATCTTCCCCACCCTAAAGAGTTTCGCCTGGAGAAATGATGTCCCATTCACTATCCCAGATGAAGGTGTGTGTGGAACTTAGAAACAAGGCCTAACCACACACACACACACACACACACACACACACACACACACACACCATTACTGTGAAAAATACACAGCCTTCCCACATGTCCAACTTTCTCAGCAGCTAAGCCTGGTAGCACTGGCACAATGTCCCCACCCAGAGCTGGGCCTGTCCTTTCCCCGATTATGAGGATGACAACGGCTACCGCCTTTCTTTGTTCCCGTTAGTATGAGCCAAGCTCTGAATCACAGGTGTGTCTGGGTGTCCATCGTAAGTATAATACTTCTCCGAGTTTTTATAGTTATCATTAATGTGACCTGTTCTTGGTGACATTCTTCCCAAGCTGTTACAAATGTTGTATAAGGACATAATTTCCATACATTTATTAGGCCTGCCTGTCCTTTCACTTTTTCAGCTGTTCCGCTGACATTTCCAGTGAGGCAATTGGAGATATTTGCAAATGACCATTTTGGTCTCATTTTTTATTATCTAATATTCTGCATGGGGCAGACTTGGCCTGACAAGTTAATGATATGTATTAGTGACGACAGGGGTCAATCCTACCTTGTCCAAGATCTCATCTTCTAACTTCTCATCATTAAACAAAGTGGAATCATTCAGTCTGTGATAATTATTATTTAGCATGATAATTAATGCCCTTTAATTTCTAATTTCTAAAGAACTTATATTTTAAAGAAAAAAGGCCTTAGCACAGACACTGAGTTCTATTAAATGTCTTCTGAGTGTCTATTAAGGTGATCAAGGGCTTTTATCCACTTATTAATGAACTGAATTATGCTAATACATTTCCAAATGCTAACTTCTCTTTGCATTCTTGAAATTAATTTGGCTTTGGGCACTGAGCTTTATTCTTTTAATAGAAAACTGGATTCAATTTGCTCATATTTGATTTAGGATTTTTCTTGGGAGAATAATAAACTTCATAGTGAGCCTGGCCTACAGATCTGGGTGTAGCTTGGTTGGGTTTTGATATCAGGGTTATTTTAGCTTCATGAAGTAAAATTAGAAGCTTTCTTCTCTCTGCATTCCGAAATGAAAAGTATTTTTCCCTGGGAAGTCTAACACTCGCAGCTATAAAACTGCTCAGCAGCCTATCACTGGGGATCATGACTTCTCTGTTCTCTCAGTTCTCAGCCACTGTTTGTGCTAAGTTTTATGGTGACTCGTTAAGCCATTTTGGACGTTTATCAACTTCTAAAGCTTCATCTTCAGTGAGCACCCGCTAAATTAGAGCAAATCTACAGCAGTGTTCTCTCACCCTGTCTTCTGAAAGGCTGGGCAGACTCACATGCAGGAAGGCACGTGCTCTACCAGCACTCCTGTTTTAAGCTCAGCCCCACCATTTTAACCCAGCACTAGTTTTCTTTATGGCACGTGACACACTTCATTTAATACCTGTCAGTCTTGCCGAAGCTTTATTTATATGAGAGAGCTCCCTCCTCCCCTCTCCAAGTTGGCTTCGTCTGCTCCTTTCAGTGGAGCCCTCGGGCTATCCACCACATTTTTGGTGGCTTAGGTTTTTTCTATTCCTCGCACGGTTTGAATTCATAACTGTGCTTAAAGGTCATCCTTCTTGAAGAGCCTCGGACTGAGGACAGCAGCATTTACATTTTCTTTGTTGTGAAGTCTCATTTGCTCTAACAGCAACCTCCAGACAGAAAACACAGGGCAGAGTGGGCACGCCTGGTCCTCAGCCGCCTCGGCAGTGCCCTGCCGCCTCCCTGCTGATGCTCTGAACCTCTTGGCCTCGTTAATAGAACTGGCAAGGCTCCTTTCTGTGCCTGAATGGCGTCGGTTGAGATGTTTGAATTTATATGTCTGCTTTCTGGAGTTTATTCTTAGCTACCTAACTTGATCCTAAAAATCTGGTGATAAGAGATTGCTTAACAATGAATGAGTTTTCTATTTAAAAAAAAAAACAAAAACAAAAAACAAAAAAAAAAACCTGTCACAGGGACTGGAAGAAGATGTATGGGGTGTGTGCGTGGGTGCGTGCGTGCGTGCGTGTATGTGTGACTCAATGAGAGACTGCTCACCTAACTTGTGGATCTCCCTTTTTTCAGTCCTCGGTACTAAAAATTAAAACAAAATTGGGGCCAGTGAGTGAAGGAACAGCAAGCCTGGTGACCTGAGACTTCCACACCTGGACCCATATGCTAGAAGGAAAGAACCAGTTTCTACAGGCTTTGACATCAGCGTGCATGTCTTGCCATGTGCACGCACAGAATAAATACACAAGTAAATGTAAGAATAATTCTAAAAATAATTACACCTCACTTAGAGGCGATGCCTATGTGTCAGTCTTTAAAGACGTAAGTACGCAGGGGTAGTTCGCTAGCCTCCAGCTAGTCAGAGAGAGAGAGAGGTGAGCTCACCCCAGAACTGGTGTGTTTGTGAGAAGGGATGGAAGGTGACAGGAGAGGTAAGGGAATGGGGACCTTACTGGGTTGGGGACACAAGGAGACTTCGAGGCTCAAAACTGTTCTGAAAGCCTGTCAGGAAGCCAGAAGAGGCTCGGCCAGGCCCTTCACCTACTGTTTCCATTAGTCTCCCCAACCCCCGTCACTTCTAAAACGCAGGAGGCAACGTGAGTATAGGCAGCAGTCAGAAAAGGCTAGAATCCTCCACAGAAATAGAACTTGGCTGTCGACACTGGCACATTGTACAGAAGTCTATTTCACATATATCATTTTACAAATGACATTTATTTATGGGTTTGGGGGACGTGATGTGTGGAGGTCAGAGGACAACTCGCAGGAGCTGGTTCCTTCCATTATGTCGGTCCCAAGGGTGGAATATGGTCATGAGGCTCGGTGGCAGGTGCCTTACCTGCTGAGCCATCTCCCTGGGCCATGAAGTCCCATGTGAAAAAAATGGAGGCACAGATACAAACAGCTTGTGCTTTAGTCAGAACTTGCCAGACCACAGAGAGCTTGGATGGAGAGAATTCTGACTTTTGGGGCAGTACCTGAATGAGAGAGTGTGTTCTAAGGATAGACAAACTATGGCCAGCACGCAGGGAGGTAGGGAGACAGCCAAGGGCAGGCCATCAGCCCCTTTCTCTACCTGAAAAAGAAAGAGAGACTAGTTCCCAGCCAGCAGTGCAAACAGCTAGATTCTCCAGAATGGAAAAATGCAGATGCTGTGTGTGTAACGCTCTTCTTGACTTCCTTGAGTATGGCCTTCCCAAGCCCAGGACCCACCTTTGACCAAGTGGAGAATGCGCAGTACACAGTGGAGAAGCGAGCCAGAGAAGCAGAGGGCTGGGAACAGTGCCACGGAGAAGTAAAAGCACAAGGCCAGAAATCAGATGCATGGTTTTTGGGGAACCCCTCAAGATCCTTATTCCCAGAGAGCCCTACCCTATCTCTGGGCAAAGAGAGTTCTACATGGAGAGGCCTAGTAGGCAGGCCTGGCTGGGCTTAGGCTTTGTCACTTAGGATTGTGATGAAATACAATTGTTATGTTTTTCTCTTGATACCCTGTCTCTATTACTGGAGTGTCTGCTGTGTCTGTACAGGCAGAAGGCCAAACCTTTATACACCTACATGCCCCAGTACCCCTTTATGGGTTCCCTCTTGTCTGCTAATACCTCTTAAGTCCCAGCTCTGTACACATGTTTGTTGCTGAAACCTAGAACTGCTCACTCATGTCCAAGTTTCATCCTTTTCCATAACCCAAGGCTTCACTCACACACAGTGTACACACACACACAGAGAGAGAGAGAGAGAGAGCAGAAGTGTGTGTGTATATGGCTATAGCAGAGTCCCATTTTATAGTTCAGGCTGTCCTTGAACTCACTCTATAGTGTGGGCTGACCTTGAACCCTTTGCTTCAGTGTCTGGAATGCTGGGATTACAGAGGTGAACCACCGTGTTTGGTGTTAATGAAAATGAAAAAGGAGGGGCTAGAGAGGCTGAAGACATGTTTAGTGGTTAAGGGTACCTGCTGCTCTTGCACACGGCCCAAGCACAGTTCCCAGCATCCATGTCAGGAGGCTCACAAACACCTATAACTCCAACTTCAGGGGATCTAATGCCCTCTTCTGGCCTCCTTGGATAACTGCACTCATGTGCACTTACTCAAATGGCTGTAACATACACATACATGTAATTAAAAATAAATATTAAAAACATTCTGCTGGCTGATACATTGTCACATGAAAATCTTCAAGGATATACGTGGAATATATATACATATATATGTGTATATATGAGAGAATCTGAGAATATATATGTATATATAGTCATACATATGTATGTATACACACACACACACATATATATATATGAGAATCAGAAAGAAAGAATCAGAAAAATTATTAAAGCTTATGCAATTTTTTTTCCAGAAGTGAGTTTTGTAGCTGTTTGTTTGAAATAAGCAGTTTCTTCGAGTTCTGAGTTGACCGAGGAGAGAGGTGGAAAGCTAGAGCCACTGGAAGCACAAAAGCAAAAGCCTCCTGACCTCTTCCACACTTCCACACAGCCAACACCCCCGGCTGTGTCCTGGGCTGAAAGGCCGCTTTCCTCATCCTCTGTGTGACAAGGGGAACTATCCTGTGTGAATATTTTCCCTATTTCAGCTTTTCTGATGTGTGGTCCTTGTGATGAGGGTGTTCTCCAGCCCCTTCTTCGTTTAACCTGCCGGCTCCCATGGGAGCCATTAGCTCAGCTGCTCCAATGAGCTCACGGCTTCTTGAAGGCTCACACAATCCCCGGGGCTACTTATCATGCAAACAACCTGGGAGACTCATTTTCCTTGCAGTGCAGTAGGAGGGGTAAATTACTGAGATAAGTAGATTATTGGGGAAAAAGTCACACTCAGAGGCCTTATGAAATGATTAAACCCTGGGAAATCCACCCCCTAAATCCCCGGCCCCTGACGGTGCACACATTCATCGCTGGACCCAGTGGCCCACAGTGAGCACCCTCCTTACACGCAGCAAGTGCTCCCCGCCGGCCGAGCTCCATTTAACTTTCCGAACAGTGAACGCTTTCATTTTGATGGGTGACAGGCATCATCCGTGAGCCACATTGGAGGACAGGGAGCAGGACTGCACGTTTTTACATTCCTCTGAAACAGGGAACCAGCAAACGCTAGGATGTGGCCTTCCGGACTTGTTTGCGTTTATTTCATAAATTCCAACAGCACCAATTTCACAACTGTGACAAAAGATGTCTTCCCCATAAGAAGCATTTCCTTACAGTGGCACACGCCTTTAATCTCAGCACTCTTGGGGCAGAGGCAAGCTGATCTCCAAGTCTGAGGTCAGCCAGGATACATAGAGTTCTAGGCCAACCAGAGCTACAAAGTGAGGCCCTGTGGTGGGGAGGGGAAAAAAAGCATTTCCTTACTCAAATTGACCATTAATTGCTAACTTGATAAATGGCCTGAAAGAATGTTTTAAAACAAATTGGGAACTCTGATGGACAGACCATGAGTAGGAGCACAGCACGACAGAGGCTGTTAGCACCAGTGCTGACTCTGTAGCTGTCTGCTGACAGTGAACAGCCATGCTGGCATCATCGGGCATCTGGAGGACCCAAGGGCCACTTAGGCACTATAAACTACACATGAGCACTGACGGATGCCCACGAGTAAGGGAGTCTTAGTCACAGACTAGTCACTTCCTACCTCAGGCTGACCAGGCCTGAGTGAGGGAGGCCACCACAGAGGATGCAGCAGCCTCTGGAGCAGGAGCACAGGAATGTCTTCTCCTCCCCTCCAGCCCCAGACCAGTCCAGCATACGCATACAAACATATCCTACCTCTGACTGGGGGAAGAACGATTTCAACCTCTTAATATTTCTGTCTCTGTGTCTTTCTTTCTCCAGCCCCTCTCTTTCCCACCTCTTTCTTTCTGAGATGTGATCTCACTATCTAGCCTAGGCTAGTTCAAATTGGCAATCCACCTACTTTATATTCCTAAGAGCAGTGACGAGAGGTTTGTGCCAATACTATACTTAAAAAAAAAAATGCCTCACCCCCCACCCCCAAAAAAAAATTGCTTTGGGTCTATAATGCAACCTGCTCCCCTACTCCCTTATGAAAGTTTAGGTAAAGGCTATGACATCAGAATTCTTTTAACCTCTGAGCCATCTCTCCAGCCCGACATCAGAATTCTTTTGGGTGGCTTTATTATGAGCAGGGTGTGTGTCTCTTTCGAGAGGAAGGTGTGCTATGATGTGCTGTGCAGAGATTAATTTGATCTTTTCATACTCGGTTGACAATGTGGAGCTACCTCCATTTTTGCAGATACGTGGGTAAAGCTTAGACAAGCTAAGGAACTCACCCAAGGTCTACAAAACAAAAACAATAACAACGACAACAAAAAAGACAAAACAACAACCACCAAAAAACCTCACAACATCTAAATATTATTCTAGGAGGCTGGAGAGATGGCTCAGTGGTTAAGAGCACTGATTACTCTTCCAGAGGATCTCGGTTCAATTCCCAGCACCCACATGGTGGCTCACAGCCATCTGTAATTCCAGTTCCAGGGGCTCCAACAGACATATATGCAGGCAAAACATCAATGCACATAAAATAAAAATAAATCATAAAAAAGAATATTAAAAATGTTACTATAGGTTGGTCTTGGAGTGCAGCAGCAGGGAAAATACATCTCAGATGGCTGCGCTTCATCTGTAACAGCCTGACTTACTAAATACATGAGCATTTATACAGTGATTTGGTGACATCAGGGTTTGAATCCAGGGCCTCCTACATAAGCACTCTGCCCTGTTCTCTCTCCCAGCCTGAGAATTCATATTTGAATGAAGAGAAATCAGTGGGTTGATAGAGAAAGACCATCAATCTGACTACTTAGCTGCTTGTGCCATTTATTTGTAACAGTGCGGCAGTCTATTTTAAACGGCACTGAGCTTCAAGCCAGGGTGATGCGGGAGAAAAAGAAACAACTTTCATTAAAACAATAATTCGTGGCTATTGTAATGAAGTATCGCTTTAAGAGGCTGAAATGTATTAATAATGGGATACTAATTAGATTTTCAGTTAGTAGGAAAATAGTTGTGGTTTTGTTTTGTTTTGTTTTTGGTTTGAGACAGGGTTTTGGTTTCTGTTGTAGCCTTGGCTGCCCTCAAACTCACAGAGATCTGCCTGCTTCTGCCTCCCTCTACTGGGATTACAGGCATGTGCCATCACGCCCCGGCTAGAAAAAAATAGTTTTTAATATCTACGCAAGACTGCACATATATTTTGGCATGTCTATTTTAATTCTGCTTAAAAGCAACCCAAGAAACACAGATACCGTCCTGTTAGTAAGAACACAAATGATTCGAATATCAGCTCTGTATGACATTAGGCAAATGACTTAGCTTGTCTCTGCTTCAGTTTCTTCATCTCTGAAGTGCACACCTTCCAAGCCTCACTGGAATGCTGCGGGAGTCACTGAATTAACGCAGTGGCCCGTACACACTGGTTATTTTATAAGCGTCAGCCAATACTACACTGCCATTGCTAATTACAGAGAGACACCCACGCCAGTACGGGACACTGCGAGGTTAGTCTGTCACTAAGAATGTTGGGAGGATGGGGAAACGGGGAGCTGAAGTGACGGCTGCCTGGGTGGGCTCACGTCGAAGGCAGCACACCCTGCTCATATGACAGGTACAGTTACCCCGAGTTAAAGAGCAGACGTGACTTCAGTGGGAGAGCGGGCTGACAGGTCTTCAGAGGGAGCCAGTTTGGGTTATGAGTGGAACAATTCCAGAAGTCCTAACGCAGGCTGGGTGCAGCTGTGGATCTGGAGAACCTACAGCCGACAGTGCTGGGTAGACCTTCCAGCTCACATTGTGCAGGTCCAGGCTGGCGGCAGGAAAAAGTGCTCGCTGGGCATGAGTGTCAAAGTCCTCACAGAAGACAGAATCAGAAAACCAGAAGTCCATCGGTTAGGGTTCTGGTTTTGCCGCTGCTGTTTTTAAGTTAGAGACGAGAATGTCTACCTTAGCTCACTAAGTGGGACTCTAAAGGGGGAACGGATAAGGATCTCCGAGTGGTCAGAAAACTGAGTTTAGAGAGCAAACATCAGGAAGGACAGAGCCAGAAGCCTCCCGCTGCTCCAGCTGCCTGTGAGGTTACACAGGGTGACAAGAATCCGATGCCAGAGTCTCCCCTGAGCTGCCCAGGGACAGCTGAGCGCCCCATCACCAGCCTCCTGAGGCCCTACCCACGGTGCACAGCTCATCTTTCACACTGCTCGTCTCTGGAAACCTGGCCACTGTGGGATTCTTTTGACAACAAGTCAAGAGAAATGGACTTTTCTTGCAATCTTCTAACCCCTGTGGTTCGGGAGGGGGAATGAAGGAATTGTAATAAGTAGTGAGGAAGCCACGCAAACCCGAAACAGGAACGTGGGGAGTGATGGGAAACAGCAGGAGCTCTACCAGACAGGAGTCTTTTAGCATCCCCTAACACCACACCACTGCTCTGATTCTGTCTTGCAATAACAAGCTATTTATACACCTGAATCACTCCCCTACTGCCCTAAGCTCCAGGCAGGACACGTATCCGAATGACTTCTGTGTCCTTCCTAGAGACCAGAAGGCATCTTGAACTCTTGGAAAATGAAGAACAAATTACTCTATGCTCCCACTGGCTCATTTGGTGATTTCTAACATTTGTGTGGGAGAAGGATTGCTAAGCCGTTGGCCAATCTCTTTGAAGTGTCTTTAACATACATATGAAACCCCTGAACTCACTGTTTTGAGCTCTGCTCAACTGATAGCTGAGCTTTCCAGTAATTATGACACTAAGGATGCCGTCTTCTGCAGCTGTAAAGGCCTGCAGTGCCTGTTGAAGAGCATACTCGGAAGATGCTTGTTGTTGAAGTCCAGATGTTAATGGGACATGAGGGCAGGCCCTGCACTGTGTTAGCCGCACGCCGGATACTGTCACTAATGACAGGAAATACACTGTGTGGTCTTTATTCAGTCTCTCGGCAGGTATTTCTGGGCTCCTGGAATCTCCACAGTGATGCCTTTTACATGCGGATGATGACTGGTGGCCGGGTACTCTTGGCCATCACTGGAATGCAGATGTTTGCTGGGGACACTGAGCACTGTGGTTAGTGATATTGAGCACCTTGGTTTACAGGGACAGGGCCTTCAGGCCCACTCACAACTCCATGAGGAAATAGAAGGTGAGAATTGAGCTGATCGTCCATGGTGAATGATGCTTTAATCAACCACGTTTACTCCATGAAGCTTCTATAAAAATCCAAAGAACAAGTTTTGGAGAGCTCGGGGCTATGGGTGCTGAACTCTCCCAGAAGTGATGGAGGTGGCACAGCCAAAGGGGGCATAGAGGAACACAGACATGCAGCCCATAGCAGCATCAGAGGTGACATGGGGCTGTGAATCTCAATTCAGGTGATATGGCACCAGAGGTGAATTAAATTCTATGATATCAATTTAATAAATCTCTGATATCTCTGGTATCAACCAGAGAGTCGATTTGTGGGGAGACTCCAAACAGGTCTAGCAGCAGAAGTGAGTTACTGAGACTGAGGCGCCTACAGCACGAGAAAACAAGTGGTTTCTTCCTTCATCTCAAATTCAAAGGGTGTGGTCTAGGGCTTCTTAGCATATGTCTATTCCTACAAACTGAGCAGGAAGAGCAGACATTGGATACGCAGTCTGGAAATATTCAAGAGGTGATGAGCAGAAGGAGGGCATGAAAGGGCCAGAGCTCTGTAACAGTGAAGAGAACCAAAGAGGAAGCAGCAAGAGAAAGGACTCCACACACTTCCAGAAGGTAAACAGGCTAAGGCTGAGGGCTGACACTAAGGCAGAAGCTGTGGCCTAGCGCACTCAAGAGGCGGAGCCTGCGGAGAGCACAGGCCTGCTGAGCATAGTGCCCCAGAGGGCTCTGGATGATGTGCAGTGAGACTGAAGATGAAATTGGGATTCACTTAACGTGTGATAGACAGCAGGCCCCCTCGAATTTCCCTCTCCCCAGAGAGCAGCTGCTGTGGGCATCCACTGCTGTCCTCCAGGGAGGGTGCTCCAGGCTGGGGGGTGTCCACCAGGTCTGTGCAGATAAAGAGCTCTCTCTCTCTCTCTCAACCTTTACTTCCACAGAACTTACCCAGACTTCAGCACTCTAGCAGACTCTGTAGCATGAAATAAAGCCCAACGGAACAGGAAAGACTAGTTCTAGGGATACAGAAATCATCCTGACAACAGAAGAGTACTTAAAAACCACCCAGCAGACAACAATCACTAGTTAGTACTCTTATCTATCCATCCATCCATCCATCCACCCACCCACCCACCCATCCTGTGTTTTATATCTACATGTACTATGAACATGGGCATCAAAGTCCTTGAAACCGAAGTCACAGATGGTCGTGAGTCACCACATGGGTGCCGGTAACCCAACCTGGGTCCTCTGCAGTATTAACACAAGCTCTTAACTCCTGAGCCATCTCTGCAGCCCACGACCAATTGGTAACCTGACAAACCATGGAAAAAATACTATGCCTACAAAAAATGATTCTACTGGAATAATCAAAACAAACAAAAACCAAACTCTTTTGCTGGCGGTATAGGTTTTTGATAGAAAATATGCTTAGCATGCATGAAGCCCTAGGCTCAGGCCTCAGCACCCCAAATTAAACTGACACAGAAAAGAAATAGAAGGATGAAAGAAATCTAAGGATGTGCAGTCTCATGCACTGTCGGACAGCAGTAAGACTAAGGGAAAAAACAAACAACAATAACAATATAAATTAAAATCAAGCCATAAATAAGCCAGAATAACCATCAGATTCTCATCAGTAACACTCCACTTAAGCATATTCTGAAGGAAAATTATTTACCATTTAAATTGTCATATCCTGTCATGCTGCCAATCAGATAAGAGGATGGAAACGTTTTTCTTGTATGTGAGAATTCATAAGGTTCACCACCTCTAAAACCCCCTCTTTAAAACAAAACAAGGTTGAAAACATACTTCAAAATGAGGTTTTAAAAAATTGAAGATATGCGATCAGGAAAACAGAACACACGAGAGGATAACAACAGCTACAAACACCAGGTGGCTCTGAGAAGCCAGGGACGAGGACACATTGCTGACGGGAACAAAGGTTTGGAAGGAAACAGCTGTAGGAAAATACAAGCAAACAGCGAATGACAAACTTGGACACACACACACTCCGCTGAAGTGGAGACACATGAAGATGGACTCCGCTGTGGGGCTCCACAAGTGCACTGAGATTGCAGCTGACAACTGACACGAACCTGGGGTCACCTGGGAAGGGGGACCCTCAATGAAGAACAACCCAGGCCAAACTGTTTTTGAGGCCTTCATACCTCTTCCTGAAGTTCCTTTTGATCGTAACTTTTTTAAATGATTTATTTATTTATTATGTATATAGTGTTCTGCCTGTGTGCCAGAAGAGGGCACCAGATCTCACTACAGATGGTTGTGAGCCACCAGGTGATTGCTGGGAATTGACTCAGGACCTCTGGAAGAGCAGCCAGTGCTCTTAGCTTCTGAGCCATCTCTCCAGCCCCCTTGATCATAATCTTTATCTTACAAAACAAACAAACAAACAAACAAAAAAACTAGAACAAAAGCCAAAAGAAAAAAAAAAGAATTATTAATACCTAGAAAGTCAAAACTATGTAAGACAGAAAATATAATGGTAAAACATCACTTGATTCAGCAGGAAATAGTATTTGGTAGTACCCCACCCGGAAGAGGCAGCACAGCTGAAAGCACGAAGACCTGGGCCTCCAGGAAAAACAAAACCAAAATGCTCAATTCAGGAAAACTGCAAGAAAATTAAAGGCAACCGAGAACTCCAGGAAACACAGAAGACAGTGTTTATATTGTCTTTATGCCATAATTATTTGGTGTGAAGAGTTAGCAACTCAGAAAAAGCAAACTAACAACACTAGGGCAGCAGGTTTTTGAGAGAAACTGACTTCCAAATAATGGGCTAGAAGCTGGACAACATAAAAGGCATGGGGAAAAAGGTAATTTTTTTCTTCCAAGAAGAACTATATGTAACACATGATAAATATATATAAGCGCACGATGGAACCATGTGTGCCATGCCAGCCAATCAACAGGTCATAGAAGAACCGAGAACTACCCATGAAAGCTGAGCCCAGGCCGGCCTCTGTATCCAAGGGTTCAACACGCAGGGGCACAAACAAAGATTGAAACTATCTGGGGGAAAATTGTAAATGTTGTAAATGTTTCCCTTGTCAGCATTCCTTAGACAATACAATATAACAACTATTGTGCAGTATCTCCATTCGGTGTTGTAAGTAACTAAGAAATGATGCACACAGGGAGACGGGCTCTTCAGTTTTATGCAAACACCATGCCAGCTTATAAAGGGATTGAGATTTGCAACTCCAAGTATCTGCAGGGGAGGCCCCTCCAGCAAACACTGTCATCTAGAAGTAGTCAAGTTCCCCTGGAAAGAGAACTATGGGCCAGCAGGACAGCTCAGTGGATTGAGGAGCCTGCTGCCAAGCCTGATGGCCGAGTTTGATCCCAAGACCCACGAGGTCAAGTTGTCCTCAGCTCTCCACACTCAGGCCGTGATGTGTGCCAGCACATTTGTTTTGTGTGTGTCTGTGTGTGTGTGTGTGTGTGTGTGTATGTGTGTGTGTGTATGTGTGTGTGTGTATGTGTGTGTGTGAAGTCAAAGTCAAAACAAACTGAAGTGACTGTAGATCAGGTTAAGCGATGAGGAGGAAACTCCAGCAGAAGGTGACCTTACTGACTGCCTTTTGTTTACATTATAAATTCCAAGTCAACAGCAGCATTTGATTAATACTGTGTTCGAATGTACCATGACAGAATATGTCTCCTCTATTAGAAGCGGCAGTCCCTTGCCTGGTATGTAAGCCTGCACCTTTACCCCAGGACTAGGGAGGCAGAGGCAGGTGCATCTCTCTGAGTTGAGGTCAACCTCATCTACACAGCAAGTTCCAGCCAGGCAAGGGCTACACAGCAAGTACCTGTTCTCAACAAACAAACATAAGAGGAGGAATGGGAAAGCAGACTGGCTGGTTTGCCTCTACCCTTCAGAACTGTGTTCAAGTGTTATTTCATTATTTTCAAAGATTTTTGAAAAGTAAAATTCTGTTCTGGAATTGGAACTTCTGGGCTCATGACCATGAAAAGACTAAGCATAGATATATACAATCGGGTGACTTTTTCCTTCAATATAGTGACTGTCCGTGGGTGACCGCGACATGAGCCAGCAGCACCCAGGCACTAGCCTGGCAAAAGGCATGAGGGAAGTACAAAGGATGGGTTATGGGTCGGCTCGGGGAAAATCTCCCCCAGGCTCAGTGCCGGAATAACCCTGGGTCTTCCCGGACTTCCATGGCCCTGCTGGACAGAAGAAGTAAAATGTCTTAGATTTTCCTTTTGAAAGCACTAGGAACAGCTCAAGGATTTGCACAGTAGAATGAAAGAGGAGCTGTCAGTGAGTTCCTTAGGACTCACAGCTTGAAAGGAAAGAGGAGGCCCACAGGGGGCCTGAGGACCAAGCCCAGCGGGGGAGCCTGAGCACTTCCCCAGCCCAGGGGGTGGGACCAGAGCTCTTAAAGCCACAGCTCTCCTCTGTGGGCACAGAGGCCCTCACAGCGGGGACCCATTCACGCCAGTCACCCTTGGAGACTGCTATTTATGCTAAAGAAATTTACCCCACTCCATTGTCGGCTTCTTGTCCAGAGTTCTCTTGGATCCCTTGTTTACGGCCTTAGTCCTATATTGTGAGCCAAGCAATGGACAGGCCATCTGAGAGGGCAGCGATGGCTAATGATGGGTCTGTTAGCTCTGAGTCAGCCTTGCCTTTGTGAACCAAACCCAATTTGAGTGCATTTGCTTAAAAAAAAAAAAAAAAAAAAAAAAAAAAAAAGCAAAAACCTCATTTGAGATTGAGGACTGTTAGTTGTGTTCCATTACTTTCACGGGAAAAAGGACACCGGGGAAACCCACAATCTTTATATTTACGCTCCCATCCTTCTAGAGGCAGAAATACACAGCTCGCCCTTCCAGGCGCAAACACAGCTCCTTAAGAGCAGCAAGATCTTCTAGTCACCGAGGTTCGCTCGCTCGTTTTTATCTTGTGAAAGCTGTGTAGGGAAGGCCCTTCTGAAATGTTTCCCTTTGAGGGGGAATTTAAACATATGTGCTGCTTTCCTGAATTCTGTGAACCAAATCCTTATAAATCCTTTGAGTTGACAGATCAATTATTCCCTTCTAACAGCTAATGAACAATAACCCTTGGAAATTTCCTCCTTCCCTGGGCTTAAAACAGGAAAAAAAAAAAAAAATTAAAAACCTCAGAGGAGGGAAAAAAAATCAATTAGAGACTATGGAGTAATAAAAAACAATTAAATTCATTACAGTTTTAAAAGAGCTATACTTTCTTCAAGAGCTATGATTTTTACATTAAAAACACATCAAATAACCCTGCACTTAATAACTATCATAAATGTCCCTAAATATGCCTTAATTTCATATTGAATCCAATCAAAGGGAGGGAAGCAAGTGATGACAGGGGGAAGGAGCCGGGACAAGGATGTCAGCGACAATTAATGAGGGTGGAGTGGGGGTCTGCAGGGCGCCCTCTGAGGCAGGTTCTCAGGGGCACTGGGTGGCACTGGTAGGGGGAAAGAGGGGCAGAAGTTGCAGAGAAGAAGCCCCTCCAGGGCACGCTCGACTGTGACTACAGGGTGGAAGTCTAGACGGTTCCTTCCGCTGCTGAAGGATGGAGTGCCTGTTGGGAGTCCCAGGGATACTCCAGGCTGGGCACTCAACACGAACAGGACACTGCATGTCAGAGTGGCAGACAGAGGAACAGAAGAACGTGCAAGTCGCAGTGGGTCAGAAGGGTGTGGCGTGTGGGCTATGGCTATCATATTGTAGCAAATAATGAGGAGAAAACTGAGACCCTGGGCAGAAAAAGTAAGTACTGTGCGCTTCATGTTGAACTGGGGAACTGGGGTATGGAAGTGCCCAGCCGATGGCCACTGCTCCCAGGGCAACGGCAACGGTGAAGCATCATTTCCAGCTGCATCCATTTTCTGCATCCGTAACAGCTCTGGAGATGGATGCCCAGACAGAGTCATGTACGTGCCAGGGGCACCACAGACCTCCCCACTCCACGTTCCTGGTGTACACTGTACTGTGAGCAGAGGAAGGGGGCCTGGGGAGCTGAGAGAGCTAGGCTGGAATCACAGCTCCCCTACCATTGGGTCTCGGTTGCTTTAACTGTTAGCATAGGAATAACTCATAAGTAGGATATATAACTAAATAATCCTGACACAACAACCTGCTTATATGGGCATATAAAACTGTACACCATCTGTGGACCAATACGAGTCTGGATCAAGGATTAGACCCATAGGTGTAGACCTCCGAAGGCACACAGGTTCCCACCGTAAGAAGGATCCCAAGATGGTTGCTCTGTGACGGTCCTAAGAATTTTTGAAGAAGGGGCATTTTTACTTTGTGCTGGGTCCTAATAGAACAGTGTGCTTCAATGAGAGGGGACCAGAGCGGAGACGTCCACACAAGGCAAATGACTCCCAGAGAAGCTGAATCTACAGCAGACATGCCGCCGTGGCTTTGCCGCTTGCTCAGTGGCAGGGCCCATTTCTCACTTTTGGGGAGCGGTTTGCAAATGAACGCAGGCATGAAGGAGGGTAGCCAAAAGGGCTGAAGGTCAGCATGGCCCTGCTTCCCTACTGGCTAGCGCAGGAACAGCCAAGAACCGCGCAGCGGCGTGTGCAACCAAATCAATTCTGTGGGGATGGTGGTAGCATGCCCTCCACCCCGTGGCCTCTGATGCCCAGCTCAGGTCATTGATTATTGGTTATTGATCAGAACAGGGGCAGCAGCGGTGGCAGTGGGGGCTGGATTCATTATTTTTCTTGTCATGATCGGATACTGACAAAATACAACTTAAAGAAGGAGGGGTTTATTTGGGCTTGTGGTTTGAGAGGCCACAGCCCGCCCCTGGTGTGGTAGCAGGTGGCTCCATGGAGACAGGAGTACAGCTGGGACACTTTTGCTCTGGGCAGGACAGGAAGCAGACAGTGCACACGGAGTGAGGCCAGGCTATAAAACCTCAAGGCATGACCCAGGGATTAATTCCTCCAGCGGAGCCCCGCCTCCTGCAGGCTCCACAACCTTCCAAAACAGTGCCGTAAAGTGGGGACCAGATAAGTTTAAACATGAGCCTGTGAGAAAAGGGTCACATTCAAACCGCAGTAATCTGGCTCTCTCGGCAGGGCTGTGATTTGTTTCTGGCCGCCTTTGAGTTCTCTCCATTTTCTAGCCTGAACACCCAGCCCACTCCATGACTTATTTTTCAAGCTACTCAGTATCCTTTCTCTTCCTTTAAAAGCAGCCCTGCCCCCCTTTGAGACAAAGTACTATAAAATACAAACTTGAGGCAATCCTCCTGTCTCAGGCTCCCACCTAGGATTATAGGTGAGTCAACATACCCAGCTTCAATATCCTTTCAATAGTGGCCCCCCTTCTATTCAGCTGGTCAGCAGCTTGTATGCTGGCAGCTGAGACCCTTTTCGGACAGTCCTGGGCTCCATGATGGTTACTAACTCAGTAATTCCTCAGCCAACTGACAGCTACAAAATTCTGGGATCTCAGGCACGGCCGGGGCTGCAGGCTGGGGCTGCGGTGTGACCTCACATACATCTCTGTCCACATGGGCCCCTGGGAGACGGCTGGTCCACATGCTGTCTGAAGAGTATTGCGGATCTTTCGAGAATAACCAGCGATCTAAATAATACTGAGACAGAGATGCTGATAACCAGGGCGCGCTAAGCAGAGTCCTGACTGTGGCTGACAAACCGTGGGGCGCGTCAGCTCCCAGGGTGCACTTCGGGGTCAATGGCCATCTTGGGGCTTGTAAGGATATCCCCAACTGTCATCAAATTGTCAAGGCTGAAGGTCCGGAAATTCCACATCACTCATGAGCAGAATATGAGATGTCACTCTTCCAGGGTATGTAATTAAGATGGTGGCTGAGTTCCCTCATGGACTTCTAGAGCATGATAGGGCTGAGGTGTTCTGGGCTTTTGAAAACCAGCTACCATTTAGGAGAGACTCCCACACACATACAACAGCCACAGCAGAAAGCATCCAAGGTGCTGAATATGCTAGTCTGCCTCTGGTATGGCCGGTCAATGATGCTTCGGGCAATTATTGTCTTGTCTTTTATAGGAGTGTGCTAACCACAGTCTAAATTTGGTCGAGGCTTCGGCGTGTAAGTCTAGACAAACTCACTTTCCAATTGAACTGGACTCCTGGCTGAAACAAAAATCATTTGGCTTTTGGCATCATATCTCTCTTTCTTAAATGCCATTTGGCTGGCCAGATGATTTCTAGTCACTGGGTGAAGGGGCCCTGGGTACAGGACAGTATCTTTAGCTTGTAGGCATAGAAAGACCCCATCATGACAGTTGACTGGAGAGCCCAAGACAGCCCATAGGGTTCTGAAGAGCAGGCATATTGGGGGTCGGGGGACAGAAAAGCTGCAGTAGGGGATGGGGAGAAGGTCAAGACAGACAAGGTTCGCACTGGACCCCACAAGGCAGTACTTAAGGTTAAGCTAGGGGCCCATGGCTGGAAAGCAAATGGCAGCTGCATGGCATTGGCTAAGATCAGGCAGAGAGTGAATAAATAGACAGTGAGAGAAAAGGCTGAATCTTGCAAACTCGGCAAAGTAGGAGGGGGAGGCCTGGGACTCCCAGGTGGACAGGGCCAGGGGTGGGCTGAAGGCGTGTGGAGGACCCCAGAGGTGCCTGCAGCTAGTCACCCCAGAAGGTGAAGGTTTGCAGCTCCCGGCTTGGAAGGAGGCAGAGGGCAGAGGTGTGGGTACCCTGGGAGGTCCCCAGGGCTTCAAAGCACAAGGCAGAGATGGGTAGGGAAAGAAACAGAAGGGAGAAAGCTTTCCAGAATAAAGTACTCATACCCAGGGCTTTATGTGAATTTATCACCTCTTATTAGAGCCTTTTGAAATGCGAATTAGCTGATTAACCACTGCTCACAGCCTCCCAGCTGTTCTTTATTCTCTGGCATTCAGCAACTTTGTTCTAAATAGGGCAGGCCACAGTAGCCCACCAGGGGGAAATTATTCTCAGGGTTACAAGAACAGTGACCAGGCAAAACTGTGCCCTGGGCTGGAGGATCCAGTGTTGGGGGTGGGGGCTGCGTGCACTGCACCTCCAGCCAGGCCAGGGCCCCGGCGGGCTTGCATTCCCAGCTCTGTCTGGCGGTGCTGGCAGGATCTGCGGACCATCTTCAGGACTGAAAAGGGGCTCCGGAGAAGACCACCAACCTTCCCCCCGCTACCTTTATATTTGCTATCTCCATTTTCTAAGAGGTTCATTGGTTCTAGGACCCCGGGAATGGGTGCCCACTTGCCGCACTGCTGTCTGGAACACGATTTCACATGTATGAACAGGCCGGCCTCTGGCAGAGCTGGGTTCCCGCTTGCTGTAATGCTGTCTGGGACACCGGTCCACATGTATGAACAACAGGCTGGCCTCTGGCCGAGCCGGGCTCCCACTTGCTCCTGCCTCCAGTTTGGCAACACGACACAAAGGCGGCCTGGCTTGTATACACTTTCCAGGCTGAGCCCCTATTCAGAGGGGGCTGCAGCTTGTGCGTAATGGGCCCCCTACAGACAAAGCCAGCAAGTTTCTTAATTAAGTCTAAGTGAAAGACAGATCCCGCTTACATCTTCAGAGACCCTTCCCTCAGAACTTCAAAAACACCCTAGACTGCCTATCAAACCCAGGCACGGATAACTGGCGAACAATTTTTCCTCTCTTTAAATATAGAAAGCCAGGCCCCGGCGCCACTCCTCAGCCCCCTCTCACTTTCCCTGCAATTTTAGACATGCCTCTGGTTTATAAAACAGGAGACAAAGGGACTTCTTGTGTGTCAGAGAAACCCTCAGAGGGTCTGAATTTCATTCCGGCCTTCCCCACAGCACTGCGCTGTCTAAGGAGCCCTTTAACTGCTTTAGTCTCATTAACATTTCCACGAGGAATCAAAGGACGTATCACAAAACCGGCCTCCCTGCCCATATATCACACAAGGACAAGTCCGCCATGGGAGCACGCTAAAAAATTAATTATTAGCTAATTGCCTTCTAGGAAATGTGATTTTTTTTTTTTTCACATCCCTCCCTCCCCCTGCAGCCGCCTTCCAACCCAGCCCCAGAAACCCTCTGTTTTCTGGGCTTTGCTGTGATAATGTTCTTTGCAAACAGAAACCAATTATTCTGCAGCAGTAAGTCACTGTGAGTATGAACTGCTTTAATTTTTCCCCTTTCAGCAGCTGCCCAGGGTGGGTTGCGAGGTGGCTGCAATAATGAAGCTGGCTTGAATACCAAAGCAGCACCCAGGCTGGGCGTCCTGCGGGGAAAATGATGTTAGCGAATAAAAGTGCATTTTCCTTGCGAGCTGCTAATCAATGAGTTAGACATGGCCCAGAATGCACTTTCCGCTTGGAATTTGCATTGCCAGCGCCGCTTTGGCTTTCCGAGACTTGCGTGCACCTGACTGGCTTGTAAAACTGTCACCTTACTGTTAAAGTGCTAAACACGCCCTGTTTCTCTTGCCTGTTTTCTCTCTCCCTCCCCCTTTGCCTTTCTCCTTCTACAATTCTTTGCTCTCTCATTAGAAATGCCCAGCAACGCCTGGCAGACAAAGACACTGCAAACAAAGTGGGTGGAAAGGGGAAAAAAATTAAAAGGAAAAAAAAAAGTGCAGAGGAATTCTTCATTCACTGACCTCCAGAATACATTAATATCTGAAACTGTTGGCACAGCCTAAAATACTTGGGCAGCTAACAATGCAGGCAATGATTCGAAGTCTGGGATCTTCAAATAAACCCTGGTGCTGTCATGGCCACCAGGAAGGGGAAGAATGGCGATATTAGCTGACCTTCGTTTTGTTCTTTCTTCAGACCTGACTGCTGGACCTCTGTTTGCCTGTTACTAGGATTTCTTGACAGAAAAATTTTAGCATTTCCCAGGCAATACAAGAGCTAGTTTTATTAGGTAAATAAACCAGGCCCTAAGCAGCCCTTTTCTGCTCTATAATGAGAACTGGGCGAAGTGGAACAAGGTTGAGCTGCAGTCAGGGAGAAGGACTACGAGCACATCATTTCTCCCTCAACCAAAACACCAGGGAAGAGTGAGGACAGAGCGCCAAGTCGTCAAATCAGTCTTCTGCCTTTGATTAGCTTAGCACCTCTACCAGGTAAGGCGGACAGAGCTGACAAATCACTGAATCGATGCCCTGCAGCTGGTTAACTTGGCCAACATCATCCACCAGTTAAGAAAGCAGCAGAGACTATGGCTTTCCCTGGAGAGCAGGACGGCAAGTTCACAAGCTCCTGGAGATGGCTTGATAATACATTCAGACGGCACTAACGGTGGAGGTCATTTAACTCTCGTGATTACTTAAATGTTCTCACCTTATCTGAACCATTCCCCAACAACACTCTGATCTTAATTAATGTAGACAAATCAATCAGCAACACAGACCAGGATCACTTTTAGAGTGTGGAGAGCAGGAGGCCCTCCAGGCTGTCCATACTGTGTCACATTGTCAGTGAGGACATTTTTCGGTGTCTGCTCGCCGTGCCTCCTCGCTCCACTGTAACATCTGCTCCAGGAGAGGCGCTGACCACAGTAACCCGCCCTTCATCGGTGCAGCACGATGAATCCGAGATCCACTTCCCAACCCAGCTGAGGATGGTTTCTGGCTAGCTCTGAAAAAAATACATCCCGTCACAAAAATCTCTCAGCCGCTACAAGCAAACGAAAATGAGATGCTTCAAAGCAGTTGCTCAATCCACGAGGAGCAGCCTTACTGCAGCCTTCCTGGGAATCCACGGATGCTCAAATGCCTTCCGTACGAGCAGAGTGTTTGACCACCAGGCTCATGTTCTCAAATACTTCATTTTGTGGTGTGGTGGTGAGCGTCTAACACAGGACCTAATCACCTCTGGATGACTTAGGATACTTAGTATTGAAATTCAATAAAGCAACACTATATGGCATTGCTTAAGAAATGGTGCGGGGGCGGGGGACTATCCACATTTAGTGTAAACTGAACACACTTGTTCGCAGGTAGTGCTTTTCTTCGGCTGGTTGAGCCTACAGAAGTGGGACATGACCCAGACTGTGAGGTCCATCTGCACTATAAGGCATGTAAGTTCCAGCATCTCTTACTTCTCAGACTCAAATTAAAATGTGTCTTGTGCTGGTTGGCGGCTCACACCTTTAATCCCAGCACCCGGGAAGCAGAGGCAGGTGGATCTCTGAGTTCAAGGCCAGCCTGGTTTACAAAGTGAGTTCTAGGACAGCCAGGGCTACACAGAAAAACCCTGCCTCAAAAAATAAATAAATAAACAAACAAATAATAAATAACAAAAAAAAATTTAAAATAAAAAATAAATAAAATGTGCCTTGTGACACTGGAAAAGATTACTTTTGCTTCAAGCTGGGGTCCTGTAACTAAGACACACATTTCCAAAATTTTAAAGTTCCACTGTCACTTTGCTGGAAGAAAACTCTCAGGCTCTAGTAGAAAACCTAGTCTAGCAGTACATGAGGTGTTTCCAAGAGAGATGCAGGTGATTGCGTGGCTGTGGTTTATGTCTGCATAGAAAAGCAGCTGGAAAGGCAAACTCTAAGTCTTAGCAGCCACTATTTGTAGGAATTAAGCTTTTAGTTTGTTTGCAATTTTCTATTTACCATTTTCTACAGTTTAAAAAGATTTACTTAGTTTTTATTTTATGAACATTGGTGTTTGGTTCTGCATATATGTCTGTGTGCCATGTTCATGCCTAGTGCCCAAGGTCAGAAAAGGGCACTAGATCCCCTGGAAGTGCAGGTATGGGTGGCTGTGAGTTGTCTTGTGGGTGCTGCAAATGGAAGCCAGGTCCTCTGCATGAGCAGTAAGTGCTCTTAATTGCTTAGCCTTCACTCCAATCCTCCTACCCTCTTATTTGAGACAGAATCTCACTGGAACTTGCTATGTACACCAGCTAGCCTCCAGCTAGCCTGTGCTTCACCAGTGCTGGAACTAAGGGTATGTGACACCATGCTTGGCTACAATAGTAATTTTTGCAATTAGAAAAAAGCTTCAATAAGCTTTTTATTCTGTAAGAATAAAAATAGTAGTAAATGAGCAGGATCTCTCAAAGTTTTTATACACACACCCACAAACACAACAGCTTCATTAGTACAAGAAGATTTCAGGGTGTGTCTCATACACACACATAGACGAAGTGTACGCACACGTGTACACACCAAACGCATACCCATGGGTGTGTGAGGACATTCACGGCGAAGAAGGCTGTTCCTATTTATTTCTAGAAGCGTTTCTAAGAGACGCTTAAGGATACTTTTTCTCAGCTCTAAGCAACCAGGTTTTACATTTCTGGTTTTAAAAGAGATTATATTCAGGGATGCTCAGTTACTTTGAATAGGTGTGACATTCCAGGCTGACGGGTATTCATACCTGTCGACAGCTGTGAATTAGCATTTCAAGCCCCTTCTAAACGTGACTTATGAACTTGTTCTGTTTGAGGCTTCAGCACCTTGCAGAAAAGCAAACGCAGATTTCATACCGGGGTGAAACCCTTTTCTGCTAGGGAGCAGGAATTCGAGAGAGCAGCCATGAAAAGACAATGCTACACCAGAGGTGCAAAATCAAAATCACCACTCCAGAAATTAGCACTAGAAACTACTTTTGATCCTAAATTGGGTACTTACAAGGGTGGCAAATGTGGAGGGAGAGAGAGGCTTTAGAGTGAAAGGGACATTAGTTACTCACCAATAGTCGTTGCCTTTAGTATGGTTTTGTTTGTTTTCGTTCATTCCCACAAGGTTACAGCCAGAAAGAGGGGGAGGGGAAATGAATGCCAGTGTATTTAAATAAATGCCAAGCTCAACTCAGAACCTCCCTTTGAAAATGTAACTGAGACAGAAAATGGAATTTAGGAGTCCAAGCGGCTCAAGAAGCGGCAAAGAGCTGAGAATTTTACCATCAGGAAAACTAGGAAATGCCTAAGAGAACTGAAAACAGATTTCTAATGCACACGCTTTCTACAAACACACCTTAAAGTTCCACAGGAACACATCCACTTGGGCTAGAGAGATGGCTCATCAGTTAAGAGCACTGGCTGTTCCTCCGGAAGACCTAGGTTTGATTCCCAGCACCCATGTGGTGGTTCGCATATGTGACTCTGTGGGAACCAGGCACACACAGTGTACAGACATATATGTAGACAAAATACTCATAAAAAAATGAAAGACTTTGGTTAGCAGTTTATAGTGCTAATTTCTGGAATGGTGATTTTGAAACCTGGGTTTAGGCCTGGTTTGCTTGTTTTGTTTTGAGCCAAAGTTGGCCTTGAACTCCTGACCCTCTGGACTCCACCTCTCAAGTACTAGCGTGTAGGGCTACTCCAGTTTTGGGACTGGTTTGAATCTTCAGCATCTTAGACAGTATACAGCACATAACATAAGGCTGATAAACCCTTCTTGAGTGAGTGAATGAATGAATGAATGAATGAATGAAAAATGAAAGACCTGAATGGTCTGCGTGCAGGACTCAGGCAAGAGGCACCGTCAACAGTACGTGAGTGGATAGACACTATAGCTGCCTGTCACGTGCAGAATCGGGGAGCCAGGGAAGAATGTAACATGTGCGGTGATTCAGCTTGAATGAGAAGCCCAGCTTTCTATACCCCAAAGCAGTTGAATCAATATTTATGGCCAAGGGGAATCTAGGTTTGCCAATTGTTTAGCTCTCTGGGTCGCTGTGGCGTGTGGCCCAAGGAGGGAGCTGCTGCTTTCTGTCTTCATGTGACACCGAATGGAATTTAATCTCGGCCCTACTGCACAGCTACAGCAGTAACTGTGAGTGAAATTCCTCTTTCTCCCAGGTGTTGGGTTGTGTTGTGTCTACTATAGCACTTGTGAGATAGAGGCAGGAGAATCCAGGAGTTCAAGGCTAGCTTAGCTACCGACTGAATTCCAGACCAGCCTCGGCTACATGAGACCACGTCACCTAGAAATAAAATAAAACAAATACCCTTTTCAACTCACGCACTATCAATGTACTAATCAAAATGGTTTCAAAGACAAACAAGAAAATACACAGAGTAGGGCAGGTGTCCGCATTCATCTGGGATCACCCTTGGTCAACTGGCTCATGCTAGAAAGGCCATCTGGTCTACGGTCAATAATGTGCACTTGGCTCTTCTGATACATATGAAACTAGACTGGAACCAAACTGTCCCATAGAGTTGGTAGCAGGGCATGGAGAGATGCTAGAAATCCTCCCAAAGCTGCCTGCTCCTGTTGCCACTGTTAGCATTCCCTACTGCTACTGGACCCCCGGGAACCAAGAAACTCTGATTTATTCTCTCGTGCGTCCCTGTGGCTTAGACTGTGAAAGTGGGACCCTCTGCCCTCTGGCTGGAGCATCCTGGGATCCTCCCCTGTAGCACAGAGCCACTGAAATGTGATGGGTGGATGACAGATGCCTGTGTCACAGAAACCCAGATGTATTAAATAATCGCCCGTTTGGAATCTGCACCTGTGTGGGAGCGCACGCACACCTGCCTGGCCAGTTCCTCCTGTTCGCAGCCCATCAAAGGGGCAGCGCTTCATTCCTGCCTGTGACCTTCTCTCCTTCTTCACAAGGAAAGGCCTGTGATGGTCCCCAGCACACAGCCTCTCTCAACATTTAATAGCCGTGCCAAACACACGTGCTCTTTAATGTCAGTCTGGTAAAATTCTATTTAATTTTATCTCGCTGAACATTTTTTAGTCAAAGGAAAAAAGCATATTAACGACATCTGGCCACATTAATTAATGGGGGGGGATATTTCCAAGTTCATCTGTGAGAGGAACATGAACCTGGTCCACACATCCTCCTCCTCCTCACTCCCAGTTCACGGGATGGGTGCGCCATCCCTGAGTTTTCAGATGCCTGAGTTTACAGACCCCAAAGGCATCTTGATTGTAGCTTTCTACTCTATCTGGCCTTTGTATACCAACTGCATTACTGCTCCATACATATGATCCCCATGAAACGACCTTTAAGATGAAATGTGAAAGGGCTGCCTTCTGGTGGTGTGATGTGACAATCTAAACAGGAAGAACTTAAGGTTTCCGTCTCTTCCAAAAACAAAAACAAAACAAACACCAGAGGAGCCTGGAGTGCTGGGTCCACACTGAGACCTGAGAATAGCCACAAGGCAGGAGGCAGGCTGCTGGGCTGGGTGCTTTCCTTCGCCTTTGCACAGCTGTCCCAGTGATGCAGGGCTGCGGGTGTGGCTCCGGGGCCACAGTTCCCTACATTCATGTGTCTTTCATGAGCTCATGTGTTAGCTGCTCCAATGTAATGCCAGCACTAGGGAGGCCAGTTTAGGTGTCAGAGTGAGTTAGGCCAGCTTGGGCTACAGGATGAAAGCCTATCTTAGAAAGACGGAGCAGATGGGGTGTTATCTATAGGAATCCTTCAGTGGGGTCCAAAGATGGTCTTTGGCAAGTGTGAACAAATGCTGAACAGCAGAAGTGAGCACGTGAGGTTTGGATGAGCAGAAGGTTCCCATCGGAGTTCAGGAACAAAGGGACAGACAAAAGGGTAGAGGCTCCGATCCAGACCCGAAGGCCGAGGAGGTGTGTTCTGGAGGCAGCATGGAGCTATGGAGAGTTGGCAGCCAATCTCTTGTCAAAATAAGACCTGTTTCAGGTGATCATGTGGGGACTGTACCTAAGGCCCAAACAGAAAGCTGAGCCTGAGGATCCACCCAGGAAAGCACAGCGATCCAACCCACAAGAGGATGACAGGGGACGCAAAGGGGTGGGCCCTGAAGGGAGGGGGAGAGGAGAGGGAAGGGGCTCAATGGAAAGAAACGGCAACTGGAGAAAGGCAGGCCAGCCCACACACTGCAGCAGGCTGGCGTCTTGCTTTGTTTGCAGGCACATGTGGCGGGTGTTTATGATGGCTGGGCGATGGACAGCAGATGACGAATTCCGCTTATATTTGCCAGGGAATGACAGAGTGATGTACAGACAGATGGGCAGATAAAAGGAGCACTGAGTGGCAAGGGCAGCTGGGGAGAGAGGAAATTGGTAAGGAAGAAGTGCAGATGCCTAAGGATGTTATGGACCATGAAACCCAGAAAGCCTGTGCTCTGTTTAGGATAAGGTGGAGGGGCTGGGGTTTGGTTCATTGTCTAACTGTGAAAGGCTTAGCTCCAGAGGGGGGCCATATTGGAAGGAAGATGGGAAGGGACAGTAGAGAGGCCACCCTGCAATACACAGCCTTAGGAACCCAATACACTGTCGCCCTGAGCACCCCAACAGCCCCAAGTTTTTACTGAGCTCTGGAATGGTGGATGGGACCCAGTTTACCTAGGAGCCATAAAATCAGATGATAAGGCTCATAGTCATTCTTTCTGCTGCTAAGTACCAAACAGCCATTGTAGAGTCATGAATCCAAAACACTCAGCACATTCAACCCTGCCTCCTTCTCTCTCATATATACATATATGAGAAGGAGAAGTACAGATCCCAGGTGGGAACAGAGATGCTTCACCCTGCCAAAGGCTGCTGGCAGGATTCTTAGTCTGCTCCTGCCGTTCCGCCGGCTCCTTCCTCCTGCCCGGCCCTCCTCTCCTGAGAACAAGCCTCCCTTCTGCTGCTGCTTTCACCAGTGCAGCCTGACTTGGATTCTTTTATGAAATGCATCAGCTAAGTTTAGTATTACAATCAGGTGTGGGGGCTCATGCTCACAGGCCCTGTACACAGGAGGCCAAGGCAGGGGAATGTCAAACTAGCCTGGGCTAAACAATGAACCTCCCTGTGGGAATAAAGAAGGAAGAGGAAGGAGGAAGGAGGAAGGAGGAAGGAGGAAGGAAGGAAGGAAGGAAGGAAGGAAGGAAGGAAGGAAGGAAGGAAGGAAGGAAGG
>NW_026596152.1:2501364-2512949 GCF_907164565.1 Psammomys obesus
AGGAAGGAAGGAAGGAAGGAAGGAAGGAAGGAAGGAAGGAAGGAAGGGGAAAAAAGAGGGAGGAAGAGAGCTGCTTCTATTTCCCGAGTGCTGGGACGACAGGCATTGCCACCATTGTTTCTGTGGTACTCAAGACTGAAGCCAGGTCTCTGCGCATGCTAGGCAAGCGCTCTACCAACTAAGCTAGTAAGAATCTTTTTGCTGCTGTTTTTGTTTTTTTGAAACACAGTCTCTCTACATAATTCTGGTGTCGTGGAATCTGATACATAGACCAGGCCTAGAACTCAAAGGGATTCTCCTGCCTCCGTCTCCTAAGGCTTAAAGGCATATGCTACCATGCCTGGCCTTAAGAATCTTGATATTAGAGGTAGGCCGCGAGGCGCTCTGTGGGCGCGACCTGGGCCGGGTCGGGCGCGGTGGCATGGCTGGGAGCGCTCGGGAATGGGTCTGGCTAGGGCCGCTGACTCGGCATGCCGGCCTGGCCAGTCTCATGACCCGGGTGGTGATTCTGTAGGTACGGCCTCGACATGCAGAACAACGCCGGCGAGTTCGTGGACCTATACGTGCCGCGGAAATGCTCCGCGAGCAACCGCATCATTGGTGCCAAGGACCACGCGTCCATCCAGTTGAATGTGGCTGAGGTTGACAAGGTCACAGGCCGGTTTAATGGCCAGTATAAAACCTATGCTATTTGCGGGGCCATTCGCAGGATGGGCGAGTCAGATGATTCTATTCTCCGGTTGGCTAAAGCTGATGGAATTGTCTCAAAGAACTTTTGATCAGAAGAGGTCGGGAATATTTGTCATAAATAAAAGTAAGAAAGTAAAAAAAAAAAAAAAAAAAAAGAATCTTGATATTAAAGAATAAAGGCCTAAGGATACAAAGGGTCCAGGGAGAGGCTTGTCAAGGAGTACAAAGTCACAGCGGCAGGAGGAAGAGAGTCTGTTCTGCTGCACAGCAAAAAGTCTATTGTGCTTGCAAATAGCTATCCTTTTAGCAATTTGAAACACATACTTATTTTTAAGGATGGCCACTCTGCCATAATCATAACAATCTTAAAAAGCATCCTTTTGCCTATCTGAAACTTTTACTAACCATGGCCATCTCCCCCTCCTAGCCACTCGGCCCCTAGGAACCACCATTCAACTCTCCACTTCTCTAGGTTTATCTTTTTCAGATCCCCTTGCCAAAAGTCTTCACGCAGTGCTTATCCGGGCCTCACCTGTGATGGGTAACAACCTCCAGGTTCTTTGCGCTGTCATGAATGACAGGGTCGCTCTCACTTTAATGGCTGGGGGGTATGCTGCTGTGGCTGACTTGCCATGCTTACTTTACTGCATGTCCCTGATGAGGACCGAGTTCGCTTCCCCATCTTGTCCCCTGTGAATGGTGCTGTGGCAGCCATGCGAGGACAGCTGTGTCTTCAGAGAGGCTGTGAGGCTGCTGGGGTTGTCTGCTTCCTTGAGGAACCTCCCTCCTCCTTCCCAGCGTGAGTCACAGCACACATTTCCACCAACACTTCACGTGAGATACTCTTGCCCCTCTTCCCTGCAAACATGTCACCCATTATTTTGAAGGATAGACTTTCCTAACTTTGTGCTTCAGATCCAGCCCTTCTAAATTCTTTTTTATACTTAAAGCTGATGCTGGAAATAGTCTAGAAACTGGAGTAGACCCTCAGACAAGTCAAGTGGTTTACACAGAAAGCAGATTTACACACGTCCCTCGTCCCCCCCCCCCCCCCCCCCGCATGCCAGGCAAGCACTCTACCACTCTGGCCTTTCAAACTTCCTTTCTTCCACGTTGGTCCCCATAACTCTCCCCACCTCCGTGTCTGCCACTGACTCAGCTGTGGATCAGCACAGACGCACACAGCAGTCTGCCTGTCCATCGCATTTAACCTCAGTCCCCAACACTGGTGTGTCATGGAAAATGAAGAACTTTTGAGAGGAACCACAGAAGGAGAAGTTTAGCAAGCGGGACCACACATCCCTCACCTTGGCCACATCTGGTCACTGCTCTTGGTCAGACTGAAAAGTGATTGAGCACTCGATAGGGGGCCTTCTAGCTTATGCAGGTCTGGCAGCCGATTCCACATGCATGCAAATCCAGCATTTGAGAAGGAGGAAAACAGATTGAGAAACCTGGAGTCCAGGAAATGAGCAGACTCCCAGAGCCTCTCACTGGCTGACGGGAGACAGCAATGCCCTAGGAAGGGCCACAGGGCGTCAGAGCCCATGTGCTACCTTGACCGGATCGTGACAGCTTACAGAGGGGCACACTCAGAGGAAAGCTGCCCCTTGCTCGCAGCTTCAAGGCTGGATGTGCCCACTGTCACCGCTTGGTTTCACAGCCTACTGTCACCCTATATGACACACTGTCCTCTCCAGGCTGTTTGTGCTGCCTGGGACCATGAAGCCGGGGAGGATTACTGTTGAGGAAAATTAGTCCTTTTTTTTTTTAAAGACCACCTAAGGATGGATGGAAGATTTCTGGTTTTTGAACTGTGATAAAAGGGCATGTAATAAAAGTTACCATCTAAGAGTCTGGATTCATTGGCAGCAAGTGGATCCACAATGTTTACACCAGGCACTGCTACTCTAGAGCCTTCCTCTCACTCCTCAAAGGAAAGCCCAGACCCACTCGGCAATCTCCCCTAAGCACCCCACTCTACAGGCCTGGTAATTGCCAGTCTGCTCTCTGTGTCAACAGACAGCCCTATTCTGGACATGTCTTAACAAGGAAGGCGTACAATATGTGAAGGCTTTTTGTTTTTTGTTTATTTTCTGTTGTTTTTATATGTGGCTTCTTTTACTTATCAGAATATTTCTGGGCTCATCTGTATTGTAGGAGTTATCACTTCAGTCCTTTTTATGGCTGCCTGGTATTCCAGGACATAGCATGTATGTGTTACAGTGCTTGTGAAGAGAATGCTGGTGGCTGGACAGTAAGGGGGCATGAGCTGTAAGATGAAGGAATTTATTGTGACAGATGATGTTTCTGTTAATGTCCCTAGACACTGAGTATTGAATAAGGGACTCAAATCCAAGCACAGTCTAGCATTCCCACTCACAGTACACTCTAGCCCTATTCAGAAAAGTTTAAACCCTCAGAAAACCTTCTCCCCGGTGTCTGGCTTCCATACCATCAGAAGGTGATACACAAGTTGGCAAGAGAGAAAAGTAATCAACAGTCCTAGCCTGCTGTAAAGCCTGAAAACCACAGCTACAGCACTAACCAGAGAGCTCCAACAATGTAATAGTGGCACTAATCTTTTGGGGGTAACCAGCAGCTGTCTGATTGGACTTAAGACCCGCTCAGGTGGAGGGAACTCATATTTGGGTCTATAAACCTAGCCAAGAGCCCATAACTGTTGGGTCATAATCCTACTACAATCCTGCTAAACTGATATTGTTTCCGCCTGTCTTCTTAGTGCTCACCTTTATAGCACGGACAGTGCGGCTATAAGCCCTTCTTCATAGACATTTGTTTTTATAGCAGATGGGGGGCTGTTACAGACATCAATATGTGATCAAAGTTTACAAAAGAAGAGAAGGCAGAATTCCTACCCCCCCAAACAGGACATTTATGACACAGTCCTTATATGCATTGGAGGTTGGTCTGGTGCTAACTAATTAAGTACTGGCTCTCTGTGTAAACCTGCCTAAGTCATTACACCTGATTGGCTAATTAAACAGCCTATAATACCTGGGCAGGGCAGAATGGGGTAAGCGTGGCCAAGGTTCCTGGGCTTTCGAGAATCCCAGGAAGAATTATGCGAAGGAGAGACAGACAGAAAGAGAAGGAGGAGGAGGATGACAGGATGGGTCAGCCTGGAGAAAACACCACGTGGGCCTAGGAAGGACTCCAACAATGGCGTGAAAAGGCCCAGATAATGAATAAAAGCAAGTATTTAAGAAATTATGGATGGAAGACAGGATGGTTAAGGAGAGTGACATTGGATGGGGACTTGGAGATGGATGGTGGTGAGGTGATTCAGACAGGTAGGTACGAATACCTGCCCGGCCCAAGGTAATAAGGCAATCATAAATCTAACAGGTGTCTGTGTCTTGTTATTTGTGATAGCGGGTTAAATAAAACCGCCATGATAATCATAGGGCTGATAATAATCAATAATCTATAGCCCCACACTCACACTCATTTTTATTTACCATAACACTCATGGCTCAGGGGACAGTGCAGAAGATGGGGCACAATGACCGTAAGAAGCAGAGGACCTGGATATGGTATCCAAGAACACTAAACAGCGTGGCTGCCTGGACAAGACCTGCACGGAACATGGGGAAAGGTTCACATGGTCCTGCCCCGGGCTGAAGAGCGACAGCCAGTCATGGCACTGAGAAAGGGAGAGCCAGGTTTCTCCAGGAACAAGCCCGCTGACGGGTTGCCAAGCCCGGGTTCAGCCTACATCCGAGGACATACAGCAGCACTGATTGGACTTAGTGGGTTTCACAGATATTATAAAACAGTAATAACTAAGACGACACGCACACGAATTTCGGGGGCAAGACGGGGTTGGAAGTGGGGACGGTGGGAGTGGCTATGATGGAAATAGATCCTATAAATGTCTAAAGAAAATACAATTTTGCCAAAGTTCTGCTATTTATTCACCTTACAGCAAAAAGACAATTTCATAGGGGAGAGAGAAAAATTTGAATTTAAGTCCTTGATGATCATTAAGCTGACTGGAATCATCATAAGCTACCAAAAAAAAAAAAAAAAAAAAAAAAGCGCAAGCCACACCTTTAAAAAAATAGTATACGAGAAGAGCTATGGAAGATAGTTCAAATCATGTTTACAACAAGATGAACAGAACAAGAAACACAAGTGTTGGGAGGAGAGGAAAGAAAGGGAAGGAAAAAAAAAACAACTAGATTTTGGAAGAACTGTAAGTCTAACCTAAGAGACAGAGTTTATAAAACAATGTATTAGAGCAGGACACGGTGACACACACCTTAATCCCAGGAATTCAAGGTCAGCCTTGGAGACACAGCAAGTCTGAGGTCGGCCAGGGCTACCTGAGACCCTGCTTCAAAACCCAAAAGGAAACGAAAGACGCCCGGCTGCCAGCCAAGGGAAATGAGAAGCGCGTCCCTGGCTCTTGGTCTTAGTGAGGACTAAAAGGCACTTTAAGTTCATCAAGATATACAGAATATGCCAAGATGAGTCAACGTCACTGAGGCCGACAAGGGGAATGTCTGAGGTCAAATGATAAAAAGTCACTGCGGCCCAAACCCCCTGTGGCAGGAAATCCACCCTCAGTTTCCTGACAAAATGGCCGATGGAGAGCAACAGGATTAATTCTTACATCTCTTGCACTAATAATGAAGATGACTTCTAAGTGTTTAACATTCTCTTTGTGCCTATTTCTATTTGTTGAAGCAAATCCATACAGTTATAATAAGGGTCCTATTTGCTCCATTAAAAACATGGGCATAAGCAGCAATGTGCCCGCTGCACTGTTTCAGATGTCCAGGAACTTCAGAAATGCTGCAGTCCAGCTGTGTCGTAATTTCATGGAGCAGGGAACAGCAAGTTACTTATTCATTGTTCAATAAGCACTTTGTTGTGGTAAATCTATATGGCATGAAATTTACCATCCCATCATCCGCAAGGGCACAGCTGGGTGACGTTAAGTACATTCGCACTGTTGGGCCACTTTCATCACCGTAGCTACTCATTGTCTAAAATGGCCCTTTTCATTTTCTTTGTCTCACATAAAAAGGCAACAAGATGATAAAGAATATTACATGCCATCTTTGCAATAAATACGATCTGCTATTTCAAAACAACCTATCTTGGCACAAAAGCCGCTTTGAAAGGAGTCACTACTTTAAGGGGTTAGAGAAACATGGGCTATTAGGAGTCAAAGGGCCATTCAGCAGCCAGGTGCTCTCTCCGCCACAACCAAGCCCCATGTGCCACGGAGGCATGTCAGGACCGGGGAAGGAGAGACATGGGGACACAGTGGGGAGGACTGTGTCACAGCCCCAGATGATGCCCACATCTGACATAAAGATCAATTTACTGCTAATCTGGAGAAATTGGCCTCAGTGTTCAGGCTCACAGGCAGAGAAAACCAATAGTGGTTTTAAATGAACCACAAGTCAGTTATTCCAAGGAATTTAACATGGTTCACTGACTGAAAATTGTCATTTCTGCCCAACTCTGAAATAGAAAGCAAAGGTAAGCCAAAAAATAAATACCAATTCTCTGCCAGGGTTCTATTGGAAACAATTAATGGGTCCCCAGAGCTGATCGAAATCTTCACTAATGCAACAACATCTGGAGTCAAGTTATTTAAAAGCTAATACCAGGGCTTACAAAACTGCATTTCAAAGGGGCTTAGTGAAGGCGAAGCATCGATTTCACCCCGCTCCTCTCCTTCCTGCCTTCTCTCCTTCCTGCCTTCATTTCGGCCAGAGTTCTGGAGATGGCTCCTAAGGCTCTGCCGAAGCTTGGGCAAGTGTTCTGCTGAGCCCCGTCTCCAGGCCCGGTTCATTTTCTAACTTGTACAAATTTCCTGACACTTCCCAAGCTTCCTGCTTCACTCAGACATGTGCAGTCTCAATCGGACATCCATTTCACCATGGCCGCAAGTAAGCCATAGGTCCTTGTCCCTGGGCTGTGGGCACTGCTTGCAATGGGGCTGCTTCCTTCAGGGCACAGCGCTACGGACAGCAACAGAGCAATGAGTGGGGCGAGCAGAGATGCTTTATACAGAGTTGCTAATTAATGCGGTCATGTATTCCTTATTATAATCTCTAAATTATGAAAAACTTAAACGTTGTTTGCCTCTATGCCTTTAGTTCTGTTTCTATTTAACGTCACTGAACAATGCTTATTATTCCCCCTAAGCAATAGTGGGGGCTGCAGTTAATGTAAGTAAACACTTCACCCTCTGAGCACGCCCCGGGAACTGGCTGGGACTCAGCACCTCTTCAACAGAGTGGCCAGCAGGAAGTAGCCAGAAAAACTCCTGCTAAGTAGTATAGAAAGATGGTGGCGCCTGTGGACAATCCTGCCGTGGTGACCCAGAGCTAGTTACACATTTTAAAGAAGAGGCATGGAGAACCTTACCCAGTGCTTCCATCTGGGGAATTCCTTCCAGGTCACATTCAAATGCGTGGCTAACAACAGTTGTCAAAGGGCCACTGTACAACTGGGGAGATGCAGCAAAGGCATCTCTGCTGACGGACACAGGGCCAGGGGCGCAGCCTGTATCCCAGCGCTTTATTTGCCTGTCCTGACACACTGACACATGTCAAGCTCACCAAAATTCCCCTTATCTTCCATTCCAACACTTCCCCATCTTTCTCACTCTGCAACGCGTGTGAATTGTTCTAGCAAACACAGCACACTTAGCAGTGGCCATCTGCTGTGAAAGATCACCCAAAGTGAGGCCTAGTTAGGGCCGTGGGGAGAAGTGGAGTGGGCTGTTTGATTCTCATCCTGGGGAATATGGAAAGGGGAATCACTCAGCTGGGCAGGACAATGGCCACTTAGTTTAAGCTGCTGATTTTACATATGAAAAGGCGAGTGGCTCTGGGCCCCTCAAGCTTTCTCCGGTTTAGGTAATTCCAGCCACAACTAGAATACAATTCTTGTTTCAATTTACAAATATAAAAGAAAGTCAGCAAGCGGATGGCAAGTACCAAAGTACGAGGGATTTCTAGCAGGCCAGGCTCGGGCAGCAAAGGGCACTAAGTGTCGGGGTGCCCCTTCTCCCCCAGTTCTGTATCAGCAGAGCTGATAGCTGTGTCTGAGTGTGAAGGCCCACTCTGTCTCAGCACTACTGACACCCTCCCCAGGAGGAGCTGCTTCCTCAAGTAAACCGGGAAGGGTGGGGGAGGGACGCACTAACTGGTGAAGGAGGGCGCACAGATCGCACGTGTGCAGTGCACACGGATGCACACATCAGTAACTCACAGTCAAGGCCCATACGGTGCGGGGTGCGGTCAGTATTCGGCAAGAACAGAAAGGGCTCTGAGGAAGCATGCCTTATCATTCCGCACCACACCGAGCAGAGACAATAATCTAGAAATGATTGTAGCTGTGGTCAAGTCTAACCCGTGAAGATAGTGAAAGTCAGGGCCTCCTGCCGCAGACCCCGAAGTGCGGGGAGGCTGCTGGGGCTGTCAGCCCCTATCAATCACCTCCTATTAAGTAAAGGTTTTCCAATTTTGCGCTTCTCTCAAGGGCTTAGTTTTGCCCGGATTCAGTTGCAGCATTGGCATTTGAACCTAGTGCTCCTATTCTCACTCCCTAAATAAATGCTGTGAGCAAAGAAACAGGCTCCCCCAGTCAGAACCTAAAACCAGGCAGACCTGGTTCTGACTACAAGCAATTAACGTGCATTACACAAACTCCAGAGAACCACAGGCTCAGAGTGCGGTACACAAGGGCCAAGAACAGGGAACTTCTGAGTTGGCCACTGAGATGCTGAAATGAGTACCTAGCAATACCTAAGAGCACAGTGGAGTGCTGCACCATTCTCTTGGGTTAAACAGCTTTCCTCTTTGTTCAGTGCATAAGCTTACTACTTACTAGCATTTCCATGATGAAGTCTTTTTCTGCTAGACTATGGATATATACATATATATGGATATATATTCTTATATACAATATCCATCAATGTATAAATACATATATCCTTAAGGAGTGGAACCTGTTCAATTTATTTTGCAGTTCCAATGGCTAGGTAGACACTACATTAATATACTAAAGCTCCAGGCCAGAGGCCACCAGCAACATCAAAATAACACACTTTTTTTTCCCCCTGTACCAAATGAGAGATTTCATTGTCTTGTTTCTTTTCACTTGAATGTGACAGAAGCAGAACAAGGAGAACACAGAGTGGTGGAGAGGGATTGGAGCTGGACCCAGCAGGCTAAGAGCTAATACACAGCTGTGAGAGAAATCCCAAAGCAGCACCTGTGTGTACGTTTTTGGAATACAAGGTACCTTTTAAAGTGCCAATTTCTTGTCAGCACTAAAACACTGGTAAACTTCACTTAAGGAGCCAAACTTTAGGCTTCTTTTAAAAACAAAATAAAAAAAACAAAAACCAGCTGGGCAGTGGTGGCTCACATCTTTAATCCCAGCAATCAGGATGCAGAGGCAAGTGGATCTCTTGAGTTCAGAGACCAGACCAATCTGGTCCACAGGGTGAGTTCCAGGACAACCAGACCTACACAGAGAAACCCTGTCTGGAAACAAACAAACAAACACCCAAAACAACAATGATAAAACCAGACAGATGATCCAGCAGCCCTGGCTTCACTTCCCCTTGGAAACAGTCCGCCCTTTGAACTCCACATTGACTCTGACCATAATCTCAGCTGTCTACTTCAGTCAGGAAGTTCTGCAGTCTGGTTCCTGAAGGCAAGTTAGGGGCTGAAAGAAGCTTGGAGCCTGAAAAACAGGAAGATGAGCATAGTGGAGCATGCCTATCATCTAAGAACTCTGGTGGCCAAGATGGGAGGATTGGGAGTCCTCCGCCATCCTCAGCTGCCCTAAGCCAGCCGTGGCTGCAGCAAAAAGAAGGTGAGGAGGAAACAGACTTGCAGGGGAGAAACCAATGGAAAAGTCATATGGAAAAGGAGATGCAATGGAGTGAGGAAAAAGAATCAAGAGAAACTAGGAAAGGGCTGGGATGAGGGTGGGGTGGACAATAAGCTAGAACTGACTACAGAACACTCTCCGTGTGTAATGCCTCACTGTGACACATCAGAACACTTGCAAGAGACGTCAGCACATGTCAAGAAACAAACTGCACAGGTACTTCCCTAGGAAGGCTTTCCTTCACTTTTCCATAAACGAAGAGGTGCGGGGTTGTGTGACCGCGCTGGCGGCGCCTGGAGAAACCTCCTCAGGCCCTGTCGCCTCAGGCCCTGTCGCCGGCTCAGGCCTTGGCCACACCCACTACTCTGAGTGACTCTCAGAGTCTACAGAGCTTTGGTGCACTCAGCAGCTGCTTCTGTTCATTCTCCAGACCTCTGCTCCAGAGCTGTGGCCTCTTGGAAGCCCCTGGGCTCCAGGCAAACATGGGCCTGTTCTGTGGCATTCCCCAGTCACCAGTGACTTCCTCAGGTGTCCCTCTTGCACTCACACACACACTAGTTCTACATTTGAATTCCAGCTTTTGGCCTGGTGGCTGGCTCTTGGGTGATGCTCAGCAACCGTGTGGAAAGAAGAGAAGGAGTGAACAGAAAAGCTGGAGGATGAGGTGGCTGTGGAGGCAGACAGTCATCACGGAGGCCTGGCCACTTGCCCACCTTTGTAAAGAAAAGAGACTGAGGAATTTCACTGGTTTATCTCAACAAACCATGATAAGAAGAAGAAAAAGCAAAGAAACATTAGTCAAGAGATACTTCTGATAAACAGTTAAGATAAATGACAGAAACCACACAGCTATTCCTTGCTCTAAATTAATTGCTCGTATTTGTGGTAGGGGTTGCAAAACAACTCACTGAATGAAAAGGCAGCTCTGAGGCTTGCTATAAATAAGCAGCACAACAAAGAGCCCGCTTTCGCTTTCTTAGTTTTGCTTGTTTAACTAACTAATTAGTTTTAATGTCTATAATGTTTTGCTTGTATCATGTAAGAGCACGTTTGTGCAGTGCTACAGAGGCCAGATGTCAAATCCCCAGAACTGGAGTTACAGACAGCTGTGGTCTGTGGGTGCTGGGAACCAGACCTGACACCTCCGGAAGAGCAGCCAGTGCTCTTAATCACTGAGTCATCACCCCATTCCTCTTATTTTATAAGGTTCAAACAGTAAATATAAGTAGGCAAACGCTACAATCGACAGATGGCACCAATGAATTTCAGGGCTGAGAGTGATTTCAGTCACAAAGTTTCAAAATTCCATAAAACAACAACATACTCCTTTTCTAATTAGAAGAATGACGGCTTTATGATTCTACAATATCCCTGTATAACTTGCTCTTCTGAAAGACTTTCCTGTGCAGGTTTCAAAAAGATGTACGTGTCTCCAGGTTTTACCTATGTCACCCACCAACTTAAGCCAATAGGTTGACGTAGCTGATCCTGAGGATTACCCAGGACCGACCACTGTGGCCCCTCACTTAGCACCATCTTGGCAACAGTTACCAGGCGTCTTACTATGGGCCGAACATCCCATCCCTTATCCAAATTGCTTGGGACAAGATTTTTTTAATTGTTTTTTTTTTTTTTTTTTTTAAATATCTGTATAAACACAATGAGATCTTCTGAGGAAAGGAATCAAGTGTTTACACAAAATTCATTTGCTGGAGACATACTGCATGCACACGTCTTTCGCTCCACACCCTCTGTGTGCACACAGCCTGAAGGGACTTTTACACAGCTGCTTGAGTGAAACTGCATTTTGACGGCCGCCTCGACCACTGTGATTTCCACTGTGGCATCATGTCAGACATGTCAGAAAGTTTTGGAGTTTGGGGCACTTCATAGTCTGAAGTTTCTGTCACAATGTCCATCCGCTACTATCTTCATCCATCCATCCATCTATCTATCTATCTATCTATCTATCTATCTATCTATCTATCTATCTATCTATC